>NC_040899.1:2859631-2997131 GCF_900634795.4 Betta splendens | reverse complement strand
CTCCTCCTCCTCCTGGTCCGGAGACGGTTTTAATGTATTAATTCTACGGTTTAAATAACAAAAGATGAATCTAGCAGATATTACCTACAATAATAAATGTATGTCAATGGGTGAGGCAGCATTAAGTTCCCACTCGCAGGTTTAAGACTGGTTTAACAATGGTTTAACACAGGTTTAACGTTGGTTTTAATGGTGGTGTAAAGCTGGTTTAATGCTGAATTAACGCTGGTTTAATTCTGGTTTAATGGTATTTTAATGCTGGTTTAACATGGGTTTAACGCTGGTTTAACGCTGGTTTAACGTTGATGTAACACTGGTTTAACGCTGGTTTAATGCTGATTTAACAGTGGTGTAAAGCTGGTTTAACGCTGGTTTGACGTTGATGTAACACTGGTTTAACGCTGGTGTAATGGTGTTTCAACGCTTGTTTAACACTGGTTTAACGCTGGATTAACAATGGTTTAACACTGGTTTAACGCTGGTTTTAATGGTGGTGTAAAGCTGGTTTAATGCTGGTTTAATGCCGGTTTAACACTGGTTTAACGCTGGTTTAACGGTGGTGTAAAGTTGGTTTAACGCTGGTTTAACGCTGGTGTAATGGTGTTTTAAAGCTGGTTTAACGCTGGTTTAAGGCTGGTTTATCGCTGGTGTAACGGTGGTGTAACGGTGGTGTAAAGCTGGTTTAACGCTGGTTTAAGGCTGGTTTATCGCTGGTGTAACGGTGGTGTAAAGTTGGTTTAACGCTGGTTTAACGCTGGTGTAATGGTGTTTTAAAGCTGGTTTAACGCTGGTTTAAGGCTGGTTTATCGCTGGTGTAACGGTGGTGTAACGGTGGTGTAAAGTTGGTTTAACGCTGGTTTAACGCTGGTGTAATGGTGTTTTAAAGCTGGTTTAACGCTGGTTTAAGGCTGGTTTATCGCTGGTGTAACGGTGGTTTAATGTTGGTTTATCACTGGTTTAAGGCTGGTTTATCGCTGGTGTAACGGTGGTTTAATGTTGGTTTATCACTGGTTTAAGGCTGGTTTATCGCTGGTGTAACGGTGGTGTAAAGCTAGTTTAACGCTGATTTAACAGTGGGGGAGGCTGTAAGCGTCTTCCTTCCTTCACTAAACAGATCTACATCGCGGCCATCAGCTCCACTCTAGTCTCGTCGTTCCTGAGAACAGACTCCAGGTCATCCCTGATGCACTGCCGCCGGAGGAAGTCAAACTGCTTTCATCATGGACTCAAGAGGAGGCCAGTTCAGCCGCGCTCATCCCGACCCACAGGTTCCTGTAAACAAATCTCAGTTCCTCTCCAGTGTTTTTGAAATCTTGCTCTTTGAACCACACCCACTTCCAGTGTTCAGCTGTCAGTGGCAGCAACACTGCAGGACTTTATCGGCTCCTGATTGCTTTTACTACATCCATGACTACAAACTACAGATTATTTGTTGCGGTTCACTGACTGTAATTGTAAACTCTAATTATCTGCATCCAGAGATCGTTTACAAAGACGTTCACTCATCTGAGAACCACGAGATATTCTCCACCATGAAGGATGAATGCACTGGAACTGGAGGGGGCTGTGTCGCGTTCAGACCTTGTATTTCACCTGTTTCCAGCCCAGCGCAACCAGAACCACGTCAGCAGACTGAAGCAGCCGACAGATAAAAGCTCCGACGCCGAGCTCTGATTGGATGAGAGTGTGTTTAGGTTTGTGCGTTACTTCCTGTTTCCGTCTGATAATTTGGGATGCTATTTTTAAACATCTGATTAGCATAACATTGAGCCGCCGCCTGCGTTTTCCTGTGCGTGTGTTTTAAGACTCCAGCTCGGCTCCTGGAGCGGAGCTGTGCAGGTTCTGGTTCTGCCTGTTTCTGGTCTGGTTGCGTTTTGTTGGACTTCTGGCTGCATAATCTCCATTTTAGTTTTTTGGTGATGAACGTTACAAGTTACAATCGCTGCCTTCGCCATTTCCCTGAGTGTGTGTGTCACATTTAGGCCTGTGATGACATTCACAGGAGCTAATAATAAAGTAAGACGTGGTTTGCAGAGACCCGGGATGATTTAATAATCCAGTCGATCGGGTTTCACTGCAGAGACACAGATCAGCTGAAAATGACCTCCTGTGTGAGGTTTCCTGTCATCCAGCGTCACAGTCCTTGTCCTTGTCACTACAGCCACTACTTCATGCAAATGTAGCTTTGTCGCTGCATTTATTCATCGTTCCCTGTGCAGACTGAGCCAGCAGGACGTGAGACGCTCACACTGCTTCCATTCATGTTTGGCTTTTCTGGTCCAAACAGGCGCCTTCACCTGTGAATCACACCTACAACAGAGGGCTGCAGCAGAATAAGATCAGTCTCTGTTTACAGCAGAAATAAAGACAAAACAGATCAATGCAGCGTGTGTAATGTGAGTTTTCCATGAGCTAAATCAGCTGTAGCATCATGTAAAACAGGAAGCAGCCTGCGTCCTGTCTCATTACCGAGTCTGACGAGCTGTGGATGGACTGAATCCACCAGGAGCTGCTGAGCCGACGCGCCCGGATGGCGTACGACCCCCCGCTGGGCTCGTTAACGCCGGTACCGGTGCTGGCAGACCCTCAGTAAGGTGACATCGCCACAAGGAGCCAGCTCCTCCTGATCTGAAGTCAGCGTGGCGCTCGGCTGAGCGAGGGAGCCCCCTCCCGCTGCCCTCACAGCTTCACAGGCACGTCGGCGGAGTCGGTGCCTCCAGCGCCGACGATGGACGCGAAAATCCAGCAGAAAGAAAGATGTTGAGTTCATGTGAGCCTGCGAAGCAGACGAGCAGCTGCTGACACTTCCTGCCGGGTCGTCCTCCCAGATCCGTGTCCCTGAACACCACACGTGCTCGTGTCACTCCTCCCTCACATCTATAAAACATTTGTATCTCTGCTCTGAGGAGCAGCTTTGCATCCTATGGTCGCAGTTCATCCACAGCACCCATTGTGGTGAGGCGTGAGTTCAGCCTTCACTCACTCACGCTCCACACGATGAGCGGCTTCGCTGCTCCACCAGTGACACAAACTCCAGGATCATTCACTACAACGCTCTGTAAGTGCAGTAAACACTACACATCCCATGAGTCTTTATTGTGCACTACATCCACGCAGGACTTGAATTGAATTCCCTTCAGGCCGCCGCCACTTATCAGGCCTTTAACTCGATCACTTGCTCACACTCGACTTTAGGCCGTGTTGCAGAGAATGTGCCGTTTCTTCAGCGCCGCCTCTAACAGCATCTTTTGTTGGCGCTGACGAGTCAGAGATGATGAGGATTTCCACGTCCATCTGCTGGAAACGCTCCAGATGATGGGAAAGAAGGAAGGTGGAGCCGCGCTGCTCACAGGCCCGCGTTCGTGCGCGTACGCAGCACCTCGGCTCCTCATAAAGACAGCGAGCGTCAGGGTGTGTCCCCCTCCAGCAGCGCTGCTGTGCAGGAGAGTGGGACTTAAACGTTAGCATCACAGACAAACCTGCGCTCACAGCAGCTCCATGCTCACACTGGTGCAGTCTTCAGTCCAGGCTTGTGCTCAGTACATGCGACATTTGAGATGAATCTGTTGTTTATTAGCTGTCATGTTTCCCTAAAGGCCAAATTAAAGATATTTTACAATGGGAATAATTCTCAGAGTGGACAAACTGGACCCTGAAGCCTCACTGGATCAACAGTCAAATAGCTGCAGTGGTGGACCAGTAAAGACGATGCGTCCCAGCTGGTCCAGCGTGAGCGCCACGTCTGGAGCACGGATGCAGCAGATTAAGACCCCTGAAAGTGCTAAATGAACGGAGCTGACAGATGAGTCACTGAGGAGAACCACTGACAGTTGCAGCTCTTAGTCATTGTGTCAGACGCACACTTGGATCACCAACACACACACACAAACAGCACAAAGTCTCCATCAGTGTCCTGCACACGTTCCTCCACCTTCACACTGTTTGGGATCATTTGAATCTTTTTGTCTTTCCTCTAAATGCATGTATTGCCTCAAACACACACACACACACACACACACACACACACACACACACACACACACACACACACACAAACTGACTGAGCAGCTTTCTGGAGAATTTCAGCAGCTGATTAGACGCGATTCCTCCATGACTCCCGTGCCTTTTGTGGAGACCGTGAACACGAGACGCGCACACGCCGAGGCGCGCGCACGCACTAACACAATTACACAGTGAATGCATGTGAAGCCCCCCATGAATGTGCACGGGCAGCGGAATGAATCGCGTCCCCGCCGATCCCCAGCCCGATCCCCCGTCTCGCAGCACACGTCGTTCCACGGCGCGTCGTGCGCGTTGCTGCCGCTGTTCGCTGGCGTTCGTGCGCTCCCGGTGACATTCGGCACAGTTCACGCGCTTTAGTGGCGGACTGGGGCTCTGCGGGCTCTCCCTACCTGTTTTATAGAAGGCATCGGTGTCGGGGTCGCTGGGCGCCTCCTCGGCCGCGTCTGCAGGGTTCATAGCGGAATCCGGTTCAATACAATCCAGCGACAAAAGAACGAGAGAAACAAAGCCGCCGCTGCTGGAAATCCTCGCGTCTCCGCTCCTCACATGTCTCCGTCAGCCTCCCTCGCCCTCCATCTCCGGCTCCGCGTTGCTTTCTTTCTGTCGCCCTCTCGGTTTGTTTGGCGTTTCTGGCTTCGCTTCTCTCTATTGTTCCCGGTCCAACCTCCCTCTGCTGCTGTCTGCCAGGGTCTCTCCACCGCCCTCCCTCTCCCCAGCACATCCCCTCCCTCTGCCTCCCTCTGCCTGTCTCTCCTCACTCCGAATTCACTGGCTTTAATGAGATTATTATTAAATGTGAACTGGTTAGAATTTCACTGACGCGAGGGGTTCATCCGCTGGGGAGCACGAATACAGTAGGCTTCTTTTCTGCTAGAAACGACGTGTATTTATAACTGGAATAAAGGAATGAATTAATAGGGATTGATTGCAGTATATTTATTAGCTTGGTGAATAAAAAGCCAACAAAGGAGAAAATTGACCATGAAAAATTATGAAAAAGCCATGAGACGCAAAATGAATTTAAATAGAATAAGTAGATATGTAAAAAGTAAGAACACAAAGAGACGCAAAATTACACAATAAACCAAAGTCCAAAACCAAGAGACGCAATCAGACTGGAAATAACCTTAAATGTTACACGTAAAAAGACAGGAAATAACAGACATGTTAAAGATGGATGAAAGCGTAAAGCATGATTATTTAAAGCAAACGATGGAAAATGAGCAAATAGACAAATTAAAGCTGTCCTGTAGTTTGTCCCTCTTAGACTTCATTCATTCGTTCATCTTTAGCTGTAAATCAGACAACACCAAATACAGAATGAATTCTGGGCAGATTGAATTTACCAATTCAAGAGCTGAATAACTTTCTTGGTATCAGTCTAAATCTAATTTGAAAAGGGATTTGCATCAGGTTTTCTGGATTAAACCAACGTTTGTGTGAGTCTTAGATCTTTCCGTCAACTGAACGGCATCAGAATGAGCCGCGCGGTCTGACTGGGCCCATAGCAACACACACTATGAAACACAGATATGACATGAAGATGCAAAACCCAAACAAAGCAGCCACATGTGTTTGTGTGGGTTGTATGTAGTGTGTGTGTGTGGGTGTGTGTGTGGGGGGGGGGGGGGGGGGGGGGGGGCTCATCTGTCATCTGTCAGTGCCCAGTGCTTTATTTCCTCAGGTCCAACACTGGACTCCTGCATCTGACTTGAGCTTGTTCGCATCTTTTACCAAATTGTTTTGGTTTTACAGTATCATAACTCTGCAGCTGCGGACGGATGTTTTTATTAAAATAATAATAATAAAAATACCTCAGTAAATCAACATTATGCTTTGTGCCCAGAAGGGTTTAGTGAAAACCAAACCACAGCTCACAGAGAATAAAACACTGGTGGACACGAACACATGGGCCTGAATAAATGTGAGCGTCAGCTTGTTGTGAGAGCAAATAACCACAAACAAAAAGAATGCGGCCGTGCTTTTTTCAGTGGCGCCTCATCGGAACAGAGTGAAGTGCTGTTCTGCTCCTAACTGACCTGTGCTACTTCATTTTAGTATAGGTGATTCATGCATGAGGCCAGGTCTGATCGTGAGGCAGACCATCAATCGGTCCAAACACACAGTGGTTCATATTCAGTGCATCCTCTCTGCTTCCACCCGTCCATGCACCTTGGCTCAAACTGACGCTCTGCTCTGCTGATTGTACCAGTCTGTCTGCTGGACCCGTTCCCGTTTCACGCCCACTCTGAACCTGAACGCATCACCTCATCTGCATGGAAGTCCCGTGAAGCTGCTGCAGACTCTTCGTCCAGTCAGTGCGACACCGCCACCTAGTGGCCAACTCTGCAAACAACGTCTCTCACGCCACTGGGTGGTTTTTCCGTCGCACTGGTCCTTCCCCACTAAAGGAGGCTTCACTCCTCTTCACTCGTTAACTGACACCGATTATGTCTTATGTCTGTTTTTACAGGATCCAGAACATTATCAAAGTGCCACGTGTAAAGATTTTACATCATGACTGCACATAGAATCAGGACTGTGTGATGTGTCATGTTGCCTCCAGGCTACAAACCTCTTTTCCTCAATGAGCAGCCACTGTTGCATATTTAATGCCTCTGCTCAGTCTGGTAATGAGGAGATAAAACCTTTGCCCCGGGTCCCATCCGCTCATCTGCACGTCTCCTCTTTGTCCTTTCTTCTCTTTGTGATCGCTGTTTTTCTTGTAATGTTGCATCTTTTCAACTGGACTCCCAACAAAATATATTAACAGTCATTTCACACAAAGCCCCAGTGTTGGGCCAGTTCACTGCAACCGTGGGTGGAACATGTGCTTCACATCTGTGGAAGTGGAAGAAAGAGTAAGAACAGACTGAGACAAGGTAGAACACAAAGCAAAGCAAAAGCATCCAGTCAAATACAAAAAGCTGTAAATACTGTACATGAGCAGCAGGAGGCGATCAGGTGAGCGGCTACAGGTGCAGGTGGGCGTGGTCAGTGAAGCTGCAGGAGTCAAGGAGACGAAACGAGGAGACGAGGGTGGGTCCTCGCACAGCAGAACCCTGCTGTCCTCAGATCAAAGGCAGCAGCAGCGCTGGATGTCTGTTTGACGTCCTGTGAAACCCACAGAGTGGCCGTGACAGATGTGGAGGGGGAGGCGCCGGACCGGGCCGTGACTCAGCCCCCTCCCCCTCCACTTCAGAGACTCTCGCTGGCCTGTTATTATCTAAATGAGTCTGCAGCCTGCATAGCTGACTCAGTCTGGTAAGTCCCTCAGAACATTCTATCTGAGCAGTGTCCCGGCCCACTGGACCCCACATCCCGGCCCACTGGACCCCACATCCCGACCCACCCCCCACGGAGCCAAACGCCTGCATTTCCTGCCCAGCGTGGACACAGAGCTCAGAGCTGATGTGGTAACAGTTTATTGATGTTAAAATGCTACACATAGCACCTTTACATGTCAGGGAATCACCGACGAAGGTCGAACATGGCGGCCACTTACTGTCCGAGTGAAAACAAAGCTGGAGAACGCAGAGGGAGACGGACGAGTGGTCAGAGCAAGAACCTCGCAACACGTTTGTGCTTCTCACGGTGGTCAAAGAAAGTTTACTTTTATCTCAGGAGGAAAATCATACACTTCACAAGTCTGTAACATCTACATCTGCGCCTGTTAGCATGTTAAAAGCTAGCGTGGCTAAAGAGACGACGTACCGTGTGTGAGCAGTATGGCACCTGGTTCAGGCTGTCGGAGTCCAGTGTTAAGTGATGACAGTATTTACAATACAAAAGCAGAATGACGACAACAACAGCAACACAAACGAGTCAACGAATGAGCCTGATAAGAGTGTCTTAAAATTAGTGCTCCAAACAAGTGTTTTGACATAAAACTATGTACATACCTGTATTTGCCTTTATGTACACATTTTCACATTGTCAATAAGTCACATTAATCATATTAAATATAGCAAAATGTTCTGCTGTAGAAAAAGAAAAGAATCAGCTGGAATGACATGTAACTGTGTGTTTCACATTTCAACATAAGACTCAACAATAATATTAATAGTACGATGAACAACGATGAACAATTAAACAGAAATCTCTCTTCAGCATCTTTTTCTGGATGAAATAATTCTACTCTGAATAGTTTTCCAGTCATGTGACTATACGTATGTACAAGAAACATTCAGAACTGCATCCGTCCAGTAGAGATCTCTCATTTGGTTTCTCTGTCTTCTGTTACTGCTCCAAACCTGTGCAGAGCTGGAAGGGCTCGCCTGAAGGACCCCCAGGCTCGGTGGAGAGCACGGTGTTTGTTTTCTGGCAGACTCCAACATAAGTCATGTTTGTCAATCGAGGAAAAGAACGTCATGATTCATCGACATACGTATAAACTGACTGACGGCTGTACAGAACGTGCGTGCGTGAAGTCGTGAATACGCCACCTCAACAAATGAACCAATAAACTCCTGGATTTTCTTTTTTAACTCTGTTTTCCTCACTTCACATCTGCAGCAGGTGGGTGATTGAAATAAAGTGCAGGATAATTCTAGCCATCATTTCCATCTTTTTCAAACATGTCTGAATCAATCACACTCACAGAAATCACTAAATACTGAAAGAGTACATTCTTGTAGCATGATGAAAAAAATAAAAGCAAAGACGTAGCAGCGCTGGTGTCAACTGGTACCTGTTACTAAGAACGTCAGACGTTCACTGAAGGGGAAGGTGTGTGTGTGTGTGTGTGTATGAAAACAAAGCAGATATACATCCATCCATTCTCCAACCATCCTTCCACATAGGGATCTCAATAATACTAATCTCTTCTGCTCCAGGAGATGTTCAATGTGTCATTGTCTCGTCCACATCCAGTCAACCTGACAGAATCTTTGCGACGTCTCTTATTTAACACTCACAGGCCACTTCAGCCCCTGTGACAATTACGTGTTCCAGTGGGAGTTGGACTCCGACTAGAGTGAGTTCAAATGTTCAGGTCCACATCTTTTAACTGACCAGCATCACAGCAGAGCTGAGGTACTGGACTGGACTGCACTGGACTCTGCAGGCTTAGTTTAAAGGGGCCGGTGAGTGTTTGTCAAACTGAAGCTGAGCTTTGTGCTGTATGTGATCACACATAAAACTAAACTCACATTTACCTCCATAATATTTAAAACAAACACGCTGGACTGCATTTTGTAAACAAAGGACTCATATGATAATATGACTTATACAACACGACGATCGCCTCCCAAATTAAAAACCAAACATACAGGTTTCATCAGTTCCTGCCTCGGTCTCCAGATGTATAAGGCTGCTCCAGTCATTGTGACCCTCTGTTCTCAGTGTCCTGCTGCTCCTGGTTCAGGTCAGAGGTAGAAGCCGGTGGTGGGAGGGTCCGACAGGCTGGACAGAGTCTCAGGGCTGTGCATCTGGACAGCAGGCGGCGCTGGTCCGTTCCCGTTGGGCAGAGCGCAGCCTCCTGGGTAGGAGCTGTTCAGGATGCAGCTGCTCTCCATCTGCAACAAGCACAGGGTTAAAACAGTGCAGAGGAAACTCCACAACAGAGGCTTCAGGAATCCGGCGTCCAGCTCCGGGGCCGCTCCAGGCTCACCTTACTGTGAACGGCCTCCTGCGGGATCTCAGAGGCCACCACGCCGTAGTGGTCGAGCTGCCGGCAGGACTTTCCCACGCCGAGGATGTGCTCCAGGGAGGCGCTGGGTGGAGGGCACTGAGACAAGCTGGAGATGACCTGGGCCAGCGGAACCAGGACCTGCTCCTGCTGCGGTTTGTGGGTCGGCCCCTGGAAGGACGGGACGGCAGCCTCGTGCTGCACGCCGGCCCGGGCGAACAGAGCGCTGCCACTGTCTGTGTAGTCCACGCTGTCAATGTCAGACAAGCTGTAGGTCAAGCAGGAGTCCAGGGGGGCGCTGGGGGCAGGTTTGTGGCCGTCGTCCAGGCAGGCGTCGCTGAATCCACAGTTCTGCCATGGGGCTTTCGCTGCTGATTGCTCAGCGCTGGAGACGCCACACTGCCCGTTGAGGGCGGGCGCCTTCTGCTCGGCGTGGCACTGCACGGAGAGCTGGTTCTGCTGCAGGTAGTGCTGATGCTGCAGGAGCTCCGCGTCCAGCTCGGAGGCTTTGCCATTGAAGACGGCTGCTTGGGAGCTGAAGTGTTGGGTCCCTGCGCTGCTCAGCAGGTCCTGGTTTGACCATTGCCCATTGGAGAGAGACGGATCATCCCCGAGAAGTTCTCCAGGGACCATGGTGTTGGCCAGGCAGTCGCTCTGGCCCCAGTTGTGCGTGGATTTGCCCGTGTGCATGTGGAGGTGCTTCTGCATCTGCTGGGACAGCTGGAGGATGGGAGTCTGCCCCACCAGGGGGAGCTTGTGCAGAGGAATGGGCGTTTGCTGGAGGCTACTGCTGGAGGCGCGGCCGCTGTCAGGCAGCGAAGCCGAGGCCGTGGACGCACAAAGAGGCACCTCTGCAGAGTCCGGTTTCCCCTCTATGGAGTCGTAGATGTAGGACAGGATCTCGTCGTTTGTCAGCAGATCATCCAAAGTGGGCACGTGCTCAGGATCCATCTCTACTCTGATCATCCGCTCGTCCAGCAGCAGCAGCTCCAGGTCCTCGGCGCTCAGCCCCAGTCCTTCCAGAGCCCCGAACAGCTCGCCGTTGGAACAGCCGCCGGCGTCTGCGTCCACCACGCCTTGGCCTTCTAGCGACAGGGAGTCCAGCGTCGCCAGCAGCGGGTCGAAGCTGCTGATGGCGCCGGCGCCAGTGCCGGTGCTGGTGCTGGGCTCTGCGACGCCCGCACTCACCACGCCGTTGCTGGGCTGATCCCAGCCCCTGTGCAGGCTGCAGGCTCCCGAGACGGAGAAGTCGATTTGGTCGAAGAAGCTGCTGTGGAAGGACATTTTGGGCTCCACCGCCGGCTGGGAGACGTACACCGACACGTCCTGACTCATCAGGGCCCCCAGGAGCGAGCCCGGGTCCAGGCTGTCTCTCGGCAGCCTGTCGCTCCGGCTCTTCTTTGACTTGCTGCTGTTCTTCTCGTGGCCTCCATCTCTGAAGCCCGCGATGGGATGGTTGGACTGGTAGAGCAGGGCCTCGCCTGTAGCGTAGGTGAAGGGCAGGTGCATGGAGCGCTTGCGCAGGTGTTCTCCTCCCTCCTCCTCTCTGTACAGACACACATAAGGATCTGAACCAGGGCAAACGTGCAGCGTCTAGCTCACATTTCTATGAATTCATTTATTCCTATGTACAAACCACAGGAACCTACAGCAGAGGCCTCTGGGTGGCGATGATGTAGTCCGGTTTGCCGTTCTTATACACCAGCCTGGCGTTAGCCTGGACCCACTTCCAGCGGTTCTCTTTGGTGAGCAGCCTGAACACAGTCAGACCACTCTCTCCCGTCTTTATCACTGCAAAGACAAAACATGGCATCAAGAAAAGTCCACCATCATCAGAGTCCGACCACATGATTCCACTTGTGCTGCTTCCTGTCCGGGTAAAGCTACACCAGCGTTTCATGGTGGACCTGACTCTGCTGCCGTCGTATGCCTCATATCTGCTGCTCATGGACGGGATTTGTGGCTGTTCGCTCTTCTGCGGCAGCTTTCATCAATGGCCTCTTTAATCCTCCAGGATTATTCAAAAAGCTGTCTGAACCCTGCGACCACCTCAACGTCTGAGACGGGACTAGAGGTGGAACTTACTCCTGACGTGGTTCTCTGCGCAGTGCAGCATGTCAGCGGCGTGGATGAACTGGTAGCCGGAGCCTCGGACCCGCAGCTCGGCCTCGGTGTAGCCCAGCACGATCTTGCCCCTGCACAGAGAACATTGTTACGCTACATTTGTAAAGCAGCTGACCGCGCACAGTGTTGATGCGTGTGTGGCTTTACTTTGCATCGCAGGCCATGGGTGTGAAGTCCAGCTTGTGTTTGGTTCTGAAGATCATATTCTTGGTTCTGATCTCCAGGATGGATGGAGGCTGCAGAGGGGTCGCTATGGCAAAGAGGGCGAGCTGCGGAGGGGCCTTTCCCCCGTTCTCCTGCCGATGGTTCTGTCCGTGCAGAAACTTGAGGCGCCCCTGGATGTTTAAAGCCTGGAAGAGGAAGAAGACAGAGATTCTAGCATCAGCAGCAGCAGCAGCAGCAGCAGCAGGGCAGCAGGTCACAGGAAGAGCGTGCAGCCCACCAGGAAGCCAGAGGAGTTGTCCAGCAGGCAGCGGAAGCGGCACACGAAGCTCCTCTCCAGGAAAGACGAGTTCTCGGGAGGAAGCTGCTCAGGGTTGTAGGTGACCAAGGACGCGCCCACGTCCGGTTCCACCTCTGTCATGGAGGAGTCAGAGTTAGGATCAGCATCGCCCCAAAACAGCATCCAAGCCTCATGTTAACGACACGTCTCCATCCGTCACTATCTTAGCTGCAACAGCGCTTCAGGTCTTAACCTAAACACAGACGTAAGCATCTTAAAACCCAAATTCAGCTCCAGGACCACTTCGCCTCGGAGTCAGAGAGCAGATTACAGCGTCACGTGACTCCACCTGAGGATCGTCTCAGTGTAAAGGCTGAACTGTGTGGACTTAACATCTAATGCTCAGTTTTACAGACGGGCTCTGTGTGAACAAGACTCCTCACATGGACTCGAGCGAGTTCCTCAGGATGTCACAGTGACACACCTTAATAACCTTTTGTCCCATATGAAACCCAGACTGTAAAACAACAGAATGACAACCATTGGTCACCTTGGGGCGAGTCTTGGGCGGCAGGTGCAGCGGCAGGAGGAGGATTTAAGGCCCAGTGCAGGTTCCTCCTGAGCTCCTGCTGGTCCTCGGTGTGAACCAGCTCATACACACTCTGGTGCATCACATCCGTCTGGAAGAAGAACAGAATATAGTAACCAAGCACAGACAAACCAGGCCAGTCTAGTATTAATAATGCAACATAAATAAGAGCATCATGAAAAGTAATCTGTAGGCGACCACTTTGTCAGCAAACGGTTGAGTCTGATTTGACTTGATGCTCTAACAAAGGACCATTGTGACTGCTCCTCCAGCTCGGTGCAATTTGTCAGAGGCTGAACTGTTCCCTCGGACTTAATAACAGCGCAGGTCTCTGCACTGGTGTCCCTGCGGTTTGTAGCCTTACTCATTGTAGGAGGGAAATTAGGTCATGGGTGCCGTCAGTAAGCTGATTAGCCGCCTCCAGCATCAGCGTGAGAAACAAAAGCTTCAGTGTTGGTTATTCCTCCGTTCAAGTCTCACTGTTACGTCTCCCACAGACGCACACATGCGCGGCATGGGTCAGATGTGAGCTCTTACTGTGGAGGAAGCTGCTGGTGCTGGCACTAGCTCAGGCTCTTATTTTGTGCTCAGTGGGGAGGTGACGCATGGTCTGGATGCAGGGATGCTTCCAGCAGCCTGATGCAGGAGAAGCTCCGGCTGTAGGTGTGTTTGAGTGATGTTTGAGCCTGTGACTCAGCACCAAGCTGGGACCTGATCAGTGGATCACTAAGTCGTGAGTCTAGAGGCTGCGTGGACTCATTATGAGCAGTGTGATACCTGGTGGAAGCCCAGATAGTCCTGGATGGTGTGGGACGAATAGAAGATGGTTCCGCTGGCGGTGACGACCAGCACAAAGCCGTTGAGGGCCTGTGGGTGAAACGATCCATCAACACACACATTCACTCCCCTGCACCGTTAACACAGTTACAGCATGTCTGAGAAAAGAGCCAGCGAGCGATCACGATTTTGGAAAACGCACACAAGAACGGAAAGTGAGGTCCGGTAGCGCGTGGGGTGAAATGGAGCACACTCATTGTTCCCCCTCAATAGGAACAGCTGGTCCAGTTTCCAGCTCACTGAGCTCACGCGTGCCCTCCCCCCGGTGCCAGAGCGTTGCACCCACAAACACAGTCTCTGCTACGCGAGTCCACCGGGTTCAGGCGCCGCCGTCCTCTCCTGGACACAAACCAGCGGCTCCACGTGCTGCGGTTTTCTGATTCTGACAGTCGACACCAAAAAACCCTTTTCAACCAAAAGGCCACTGAGGAGACGCCTTTCGGTCGATTTCTGATGATATTGAGGGAAGTTCTGCAGCAGGTTGAGCTGAAATCCAATCATGGCGCTACTAGAAACCACGTGACGTAACCGGCTGCAGGAACTAGGGCATCGTTTAATTCCAGATCCTCTGCTTGTGCACCCGTTAACCCCACAGCTGCACACGAGGATGAGGAGACACAAATAATGACAACTGTGTTCATGCTTTACAGCTCCCTGCTTATATTCAGCCACGTTCCTCAGCCGGAATAAGCGAGGGCCGAGGTTTAAGTGACTGTTCCCTCTGACATCGGGGGGGAGGAGGGGGAGGAGGGGGAGGAGGGGGGAGTTCCCCGTGCAGCGCTCACCTCCGCACCGGGTCTGCTTCTCCAAATGAGCTTTCATTTCCCATTACTAGCGAGCTGCAGGAACGGAGGCTTATCATAATAATGAAACCTCTCTGCTGGGGTGGGCAGTGGTGGGCAGGCTGTTTCCTCTCCGCTCCTGGAATGCAGTGTGATGCACATTGGGAGGAACTGGACTGGAAAATCACTGACTCCAGCAGACCCCAAAAAGATCTGGCAGCCTCGCAGAGGGCAGAGAAAGCGCCGCCGAGCAGGAGACGGGGAAATCAAATGAACGCTTTTGTTACTTTGACCTGGATTTCCAGCAAAATGCTACGTTTGTATATGGAGAGCGTTTAAAGGTTCGGGAGTGAGGCTGCAGGAGGCTGCTCCCTAAAGTGGCGCTGGGTGAAAGGCTCTGGCTCCCAGTCTGGGCTCCAGTTCATCCAGACCGTTCAGGAAAGCAGGTGGCTGTTTACAGGCATGAACGTGCAGCACGAAGCAGCAGACTGGGAGCTTTGGTCCCAGTCTGACGCCGGCGATGAGGCGTCCAACAAAAAACGGGTTTTATCATGAGCCTTAGAACCTCAAGCCTTGGGGCATCGCGTGAAGCCTCGAAGCCTCGAAGCCTCGGAGCCTCAGAGACTCGAAGACTCGGCGCCTCGAGGCCTCGCGTCGGCGCCTGTGAAGGTGTCACTGGGTCCAGACCAACACAACACACCAAAGCACTGACCTGCAGCAGGAGCTCTCCTTCGGGGATCCTGGTCCCCGCGGCTGCAGCGCTTTTGCCGCCCACATCGCCGCTGCCTGGACTCGCTCCGTTCCGGCTGTTCAGGGCGACTGTGAAGAGGTGAGACAGGTTGGTGAAGGAGACGGGTCGAGCCTGTACTACTCATGATCCTGACATACTGATGAGGCCGGAGCTGCGGAGCCGGCGCTGCCTCTTTGTGGAGAGCGGAGGCGACAGCTCCTTCCAGCGTTTCACAGCTTGCTCGTGTTCAGCCCCCGCCGCCCACTGGCTGGTGGCCACAGCTGTTCTCATCCTAATGGGATTCTCTGCTCCCAGTGTGACATCACATCCACTGCTCATGCAGAACTATAACACGTTGGAGCTTCAGTATTTTAATGAAGTCCATTTTAAGAAAACATTAACAAGTGAATTCAGACTATAACTATAGTAAATCACACGATGCTGACGTTAGGTCTCAGTACAACTGGTTAGTGAAACATGTGAGTCAACACTATGTTGATGCTGTAGCTGAAGCAAACACTGACAGACTGGCAACAGAATATCAGACAGCAGTAAATCACCTCTAATGTCTCTACTGTATGAGGCCATGAGCTGCGCTGATGTCATGAGAACGGAGCAGCAGGAGGTGCGTTCATCTGCGTCGCTGCGCTCTGACCTGTGACGACCTCTCACCCTGAAGGTGACGTTGGACATGAAGGGGTCACTGGGTTCTGAGTCAGGTCCATTGTTCTCTGTGACAAGGGGTTAACAATGGGGGAGGGGGCGCTGGAGAGCAGCCTGACGGCCCAGGTCACCCATGATGCACCTGAACGAGGCCTGAGCTGGAGTTTGATGATGGGCAGCAGGTAGGAACCAACACAGACAAACAGACACACACTAAAAGCCCTGGTTCCTGACGAGGACGACGGGCCGAGGTCCGGCAGCACCTCGTGGTTCTACATCGACACGTTTTAGCTAACGAGACGCAGCGTCTGCTCCTGTTGACGGGATCAGAAACCACAGGTACAGAAGCGTCAGCGACAGCATCCGAGCAGAAGAAGTGGGGCAACGCGAGGCGTCCTGACCCGACGGCACAGAGGTCGACCCGTCATCACGCTTCAGCGGCACCAATGGACCCAAGCAAACATTTACGGTGCTCCGCTGGACGCAGCAGAGCAGCAGTGGTTCAAAGGTACCGGACAGGAAACCGAGCCAGACGCTCGCTCAGAACCCGCCCACGTGGACCCGTCCGGTGACGAACCACCTCTCGCTGGACCGGCGCATCCGCTCCAGCGTGTGACGGATTAAAGCCGGCGTCCAAACAGCGAGGCCTTTTACTGCGCGCTGTGGCCCCTGGATGTAGTGGACCCAAACCACCACCAAGAGAACCGGGGAACCAGAACTCTGACCACACAGGATAAACAGAACACAGACTGGGCCGACGCCTGATCATTTCAAGTCCACTTACAGCCTCCAATGAGCCAGAGCTATGTCTCTGTGCCACATAAGCATGAGTGGAAGCTGCAGCCTCCGCTCTGAGGCCCGGCCCGGTGGTGGAGGACGCTCTGGGCTTTATCGCTCAGACAGTTAAGACCCCGAAACATCCAACCCACCGCAAATATTTATCAAATGTTTGACCACTTTCAATTTGTCCCATCATGCTATTTACATCAGGATTAGTGCGGATGTTCTGTGCCTGCGCTGCTTCAATCCCAGCATGTCGCCTTGGCACCGGTCCAGAGCGTCGCTTTGGGCTCCGCGCTCCCTCAACAACACAAAAACACACCCGCCGCTGCCAGAAGCGACTTACGGCGTCTGCGGCCAATGGCAGCACGGACTCGGGATCAGCGCGGCTCCGCGGAGCTGCTGCTGCGAGCGACCGGCCGTCGTGTGGCGCGGACGGGCCAGACGTTATCGCACTCAGCTCTGGTTCTGGTGCGATAGGTCCAGCTGCCGGCGCCGCCGCTCGCCGGCATCGTCACGATCAACCACAATGTTTACGCCTCATTCAGCCTGAACCAAGAATCCAGACTATACTTGTCCAGCACTAAGCCAGCGTAAGCCAGTAGGGGGGGGGGGGCATCAGCTGACTGGACTGGAGGCAACCGGGGCGTGTTCCCATGGAGGAGCCCGGTCCCACTGCATCCGTGTCTGACACCACCGGCTGCTGACATGTTGGTTTGTGCGCTCGATGTGGAGCAAACACATCTGGACGAACATTTCATCTGACAGTGAAGCAGAGAAACACACGCGCAGCCAGGCTCCGTTCTAAGCCTTCAGACCAATCATGTGTTTTTACTGCGTCTGTGAAGCAGCAAGTCGCTGCTCACCAACAAGCAAACGGCTCCCGGCTGAGCCTCCGGTGCTGCTGCAGGTTTTGTTTTGGTATCTTGGGCTAATACGCTTTAATCCAATATTGAGCAATGTAAACATCAACAGTATATAATCTGTCAGGGTCCTAATCTGCTGCTGCACGCTAACAACAGGAAGCCGTTCACAGCATCGTGTGCGCGCGCACACACACACACACACACACACACACACACACACACACACACACACACACACACACACACACACACACACACACACACACACACTCCGTGTCTCCTGACGTGCTTGCGATCACATGGCTGCTCCTGAGCTCCTGAGGGCCGAGCTGGGCACCGTGGGGGGGGGGGAGGGGGGCACCGCTGATTACCAGGTTTTCACTTGGGTGACCTGCATTCCCCTCGCAGCCCCTGCCCCAATCAGCTGGGGGGGGGAGGGGCCGCTCGGATGCCGTCGCCTCAGTCAGAACGGCAACAACGCTCCGCCGACGCGTCACAAGGCGTTGCTTATGTAAGCGGTGCTGGAGCGCAGCTTCAGCGTCACGTATGGAAATGAGCTCATGTCCATCCGGCACCGTGAGCCCCAGCGTTAGTCCAGCCCGGGTCGGCTTCATGTTCTACACGTCCTGCTCTGTGTTCACCAGCTACTGGTTCAGTGTCAGCAGCAGTAAAGAGCCCGAAGGCAGGAGTTAAACACCGCAGGTCCATCTCAGTCCACACGGATTATTGCTCCTAATCTACTTCCACATTCACAGTAGAGTGATTCTCCTCCCTTTATTCCTACAGGCATCCAGCTACTGACTGATCAAACAGAAATCACGTAACTCGCTCCCCCGGCAGCTTTAAAGCTCCACACTGTATCGAGCATCTGACAGAGCCCTGTTTATGTAACGGTGGCCATGTGATGTCTGGTTTGATCTCTAAAGCTGGTTCTGAAGCCCAAGAAACCTTCAGCGCAGGCAGGAGCTGCACCGGGTCGGACCACGGACCCCACACGTGGAGAGGAGGAGGCAGCGACAGCGCCGCCGGTTCTCCACAGTCCGTTATCGTGACCGGCTGAGAAACGCTTCAGAACCAGGACTCCAACAGCGAGCAGCGAGGCCAGCTGAGCCGGGCTCGGTCCGATCCAGAGGGTCCTGATGCTCCTGGAGCTGCCGCCCGCTGCTCAGACGGGCCCGTTGCAGCTCCAGGGACCAAAGTGGCAGCTGGGCCGGATAAGGATTAAGCGGGCTCTGCCGGGCTTTGTGCAGATCCTACAGCAAATACCCCAAAGGAAACGCAGCAAATGTGCAGGAAACCAACGCGCGTCTGCTCAGAACAAAGCTTTTCTAAAGCATCTGAATATTTCATTGAAGTTGGGCCCGTTCGCATGTACAGTAGGAAGCACCCACACGGAGCGTCCGGAACCAGAACACGGCTGCACAGGTGGAGCGGCTGCGGCCGAGCGGCGCGAACCCTCAGGACGCGGCGCTTCCTTAACGCAGACTCTGAGCTCGTTAGTCACTTAGAGAAGTAGGCTAATGCCCTGAGACGCGGCCTGGTCCGAAGGCCACGCGTCCCCATCGCGTCTCAACCCACCGCAGACGCAGCGACAGCGAGCGCGTCCCTGTGCCGTGGGCCGGGCGGCCCATGGTTCAGGCCGTGAGCCCCTACGAGCACGCGGCCGCTCCGCGTCCTCCTCCGTCCAAAGAGCCGCCGCCTTAAACAAACACTGCTCTGCCTCCATTTCATAAATTCTTTAAACTCCAGGGTTTCTCTCAATTATTCATGCTTCAGGAGCGTCTGACGGCTGCACTGCAGCACTCGCTCCGAAGGATCGCCACCTAAAATAACAGTGTCTTCACTTCACATAGCACAGAACAGCAAACACATCCGTCCGACGGAGAGCGGGCGGCCGTGGTGCTCAGGTTAAAGGAGCATCGCACACGTGCACGTGCGTATGTGCGTATGTACACACACACGCGCGTATGTACACACACACACGTATGTACACACACACACACACACACACACACACACACACACACACACGCGTATTACACAGACACATACACACACACACACACACGTATGTACACACACACACGTATGTACACACACACACGTATGTACACACACACACACGCGTATTACACAGACACATACACACACACACACACACACACGTATGTACACACACACACGTATGTACACACACACACACACGCGTATGACACAGACACACACACACACACACGTATGTACACACACACACGTAGGTACACAGACACACACACACACACACACGTATGTACACACACACACACACACACACACACATGTATGTACACACACACACGTATGTACACACACACACACACACACACGTATGTACACAGACACACACACACACGTATGTACACACACACACACACACATTACACAGACACACACACACACACACACACACATTACACAGACACATACACACACACATTACACAGACACACACACACACACACACACACGTATGTACACAGACACAGACACACACACACACACACACACACACACACACACACACACACACACACACACACACACACACACACACACACACACACTCTGTCATGTGAACAAGGCGGCGCCTGGTTTCAGTTCTCACTTGATGAGATGAGCCGTGAGATGTCGGCAAACACGTCCAGCACAAACACAGACTGAGCGAGTGGAGTGTTGTGACATCACAGTAATGGATGGAGCAATAAGTGAAGGCGCCTGGAGACGGCCTCCTCCAACAGCCGCATCCTCACCCGCTCCTCCAGCATCTGATCCGTGATCAGCGTATTTGGCTCAGACTCAGCGGGTCACAGCACGCGGCTGCAGTCAGAACCGCTTCTATTTGTGGGACCAGTGCTTTTCTGAACCCAACCTCTGCACTGTACGGGTTTAGGATCATGTTTAGGAGCCAGACTCCACTGAACTGGTTCATGGACTGTGAGTGTGAGCAGGACCCCAGCACCAGGAACCGGGTTTACACCACGCGCAGCCTAATCAGCGCTTCCCTGTAACGCTTCTTATGCAACAGTCGGAGCATCGCGTTAGATAATATTACAAACGCAGGAGCAGAGCTGCTGCCGTTTCACAACAACTCACCAGAGAAGAAGTTCTTGGCCCTCAGGAAGCTGACGCTGAGGCGGAGGATGGACAGTTTGTCCAGACTGGCCGTGACCTCCTCCGGGAACGGCAGCAGGCCGGCCAGGCGCTCCAGCTCCCCGTTCAGCCGGTCCCGGTGCCGCTTGGACGGGTTGGACTTGGCGCCTTCGGCCGGAGCCTGCTTCACCCTGATCACAACAGTGAAGGGATTTCAACAACGTTAGAGGCAGCAAACGTATGCAGCACCAGCACCAGCAGCACCAGCACCAGCACCAACAGCACCAGCAGCACCAGCACCAGCACCAGCAGCACCAGCACCAGCAGCACCAGCAGAGCCAGCACCAGCACCAGCAGCACCAGCACCAGCAGCACCAACAGCACCAGCAGCACCAGCAGAGCCAGCACCAGCAGCAGCAGCACCAGCACCAGCAGCACCAACAGCACCAGCAGCACCAGCAGAGCCAGCACCAGCACCAGCAGCACCAGCACCAGCACCAGCACCAGCAGCACCAGCACCAGCACCAGCAGCACCAGCCTCCAGGGCTCCTTATAAACTGGACCTACACATGATGAACCAAAGACCTTTGTGCAGAAAGCATCACAGATCAGCTGGCATTCGAATGATTGCAGTGAACCACATTTTTAGCTTCATGCTGCTTGAAAATCATTATTTTACCCCGTGAAGAAGCCTGTTAAAATGTTCTATCCAATGATTTTTAAAGAAAAAAAACAAAGCAATATTACAATGTCAAGTGAAACCTTTCTAGGATTTTCCTGCATCAAAAGCTAACGGTCGTCAGCAGCCGGGGTCAAAGGTCATAGAGGCAACGCAACGAGAAGACAGTGATGGGACCTCAGACACATCAGGAACCAAAGAATCCGTTCGTTAAATACAAACATTTGCATTTTGTTACATTATTGTACATTTGTTTCTACAAAAATTAGAATTAGTTCTTAATTCATTGAGCCACATTTAAAGACATGCACACGTGATTATTGACACTCACTCGCACTGCGCAGAGTAAATGAAGCGGCCTGAGTGTGTCTGCAGGTTAGTGCTCGACATTTAAATGAAAGCTGAGGAACAACGGCCTGTTTATTCTGGTTCCTTCTGCCTTCACGCCCCTCTGTTTCACACCATCCTGTTACGTTAACCGTCCGGGCTCATTGAACTCTCCTGCCGCCGCCTCCTGTCGGGTCACAGACTCTGACGTCCCGCTTCACATTTTACTGCAGATTCCGTCCATTTAATCGCATGTTAACTCTATTGGAAAATGTTTGTACACAAATCGAGAGCGTCAACAAAATAAGGGCGATTGGAGCTGACAGCGCACGGCGCAGCTGCCACGGCTGCTCCCAACTCACACACTGACACTGTCACATCTGATCACTGGGCACCGATGGACGGATGGAGATCTGTGCACACGGAGCACGGCCGTCCGCTCATTCACCATTGAATCAGAACATATAGATCCCAGGCTCCGCAACCGGTGACCAGAGGTTAAAGGTCACACGGGTCATATGAGGGTTGGACAACTGAGCATCAAACACTGTTCTTTAATACATGCAAATATCAGCTCAGGGATAAAACAGACAAATGACAGAAGTTGATGATCAAACTTCAAACCGAGTGTTTGAGCCACAGCTTCCCTGCGTCATTGGTCACTTTTAATAAAACGTTTTCCGTGGCTCCTGAATGAATCCGGCGTCAAAGTGGGACTGCGCCCTCTCAGACAGCGGAGTCAGAGTTCACGCAGCCGGTCAGTCTCGTCCCTTCCTGTGGACGTGACTCTTGTCTCGCTGTGCACAGTTCGGTGCTTCTCCAACGTCAGTCACGTGCGATCACGTCACAGAACAAAGACGCTCTGCGTCCATCACCTGTTGTTGTCGATTACGTCTTAAGCGCTGCGTCACGACGATGTCACGTCACAATAATTAGCCTGTGTATGACGTCGAATATGGTTTAAAGTGAAACAAACAACCGACGCCTGTAATTTTTCATTTAATACATTTTAATTTCGTTAATAGAACAAATTATCCGAAACGTCTTTAAACAACCTGCGAATAACGAAACGACAAAAACAGACACTGGCAAAAAATGTGTCTATAAAAAATATAAATTATTTTTAATGAATCCTGAAAGGAGATCTCCACCGTTAGTTTTAATGTCATGTCTCTAGAACTGAACGCCAGAAAGGCCCGTTGACGGCAGAATCAGGCCGCTTCAGGCCTGCGCTAATCCGCTGGCGTTAACTCCACATCACGGGCTGCAACGCACCGTTGTTCACATTTTAACCAGTAACGCTACGAAAATGACAGAAATAAATACGAAATACTCAGCGTTTCATGTGTTTTGTGAAATCGATTTATGTCAAATGAATTTAAAACAATTTAAACCTTACACATTCACATTCAACGTATTTCATTGACATTTATTTTTATTTTAGTGGAGGCAAATGTCAGGCTGTTCAAGCAGATACGAGCTGAATGCGGTAGAAATAAATGTGCGCACATTCAGGCCGGCTGCAGGTGGAAACCTCCTATTTCAGCGGCTTCTCGAGTCGGTGACACATTTATAAAAGACCGTGATAATAAAATGGGCAATTTTCTGGGCCGCGTTAAACGAACAGAACGGGAACTTACGCTCTCTGGACCGGTTTTCTCCTCTTGCGTCCCGCATACATGACGGCGCCTCTTATATAAGCCGCTGACGAACCCCACACAAACGCGCACAGCCCGTGTCTCTGCTACATGTAAGCCATTAAAAACACTCGGCTTCGATCCTCCACGTCCAGTCACAAAACACAGGCTTCGAAAATTACAAGAAAAAATTAGATGGAGGAAGTTTGTTCGACCCGGAGCCCCTTGTCCTGATTTATGCGCCGCTTCACAATTAATTAAATCAAAATCTGAAAAAAAAACAGAACAACACGAAAGTGACGCAGCAGAAAACAACGGTCCACTAACGGAGAACGAGTCGGAAAACGCATCCGAACAGGTGCAGCTCCATCCGCCTCATGGGAAGATTAACTTGCTCCAACTAACGTGGCGACGTGCGGTTTCATCCACACGAGCACAAAAATACGAGCATGAGAGCGGCGGCGCAGAAACGCACCTCAACTTCCCTCTGCTCTTAGAAAAACAGCTCCCCGCACAAAAGCGCCAGCTATTTACATTTTACCACCTACATCAGCGGTGCTCTCCAATTAACGTCGGACGGGAGCCGCCAGTCGCCACTGCGCCTGCGCGCATTCCACTGGCGGGCACGCCCGACACAGATTTTTCTGAAGGGAACGCGCTCGCGAAGCAGTCGACGCGACGCGCGGCGCGTGTGCGCGGGCACGCGGGAGAGTCTCCTGGAGACACAGGCCGGGCGGGTTCACGCGGGCGCGTTCACGAGCGAGTCTCGCCGTCCAATCAGCGCGCACATGAGGGACGGAGGTTTACGTTGAGCCCGTGCTGAATGTGGGTCAGGGGTGAGACTGCTAAATAATGTACGTGAGTTCATGTCAGCGCCGAAGAGGACGACGAGTCTCTGGAGGGCTGCACCTGCAGAGAAGCCGCAGCCGCAGGAAGTGATTGAATCCGTCAAATAAAACAAATGTAATTATTGAAAGTTTTTATTTGCATTTAGAACGCGTCCCGTCAACTGCAGCGGGGATCGTGGACGGTCCTTGTTCTCGTGCTACTGATGCACGGGCTTCAGTTTAGAACCCACCAGGACCAGGAACCACTTCACACGTGCGTCTAAGAACTGCGTCCGTGTTTGTGCAGACAACGTTAACGTTCCTACAACAGAGATTACAGTGGCACAACTCACCCGTCCATCATCGAACCGCTTGCTGCGTGTAAAGGTCACAGGCGGCGCGTGGACCTTAAAGGTCAGAAGACCTGCGGTTCCGAACGTTCACAACAGAGTTGCTCAACGCACGTTTAAAAAGCAGAGCTGTTCTTCAGCCTCTGAAATAAATGATCGTGAGGCGCATCCATCGTGGTATTAATACTACATGATGGACTAAGGTGGCACGCGTGGAGCGCGTGGGAGAACCCAGCTGCGTCTGAGGCCTCGTCTGAGAAGCAGCGATCACACGCAGAGACGGCGCGGCCACGGCCACGCGTGAAACGCGGCGGCGGCGCCACGACCGGAGTGCAGGGCGGCCGTCCATCCTCTGGGTCACACGGGTCAATGCAGGAACCCGAGGCGCGTGACATGAGGCACGTTCTGCTCGACAGTGGCCTTGATGTTCTGAGGAGAACCGACTCCAAACTGAACAAACGCCGCGCGATTTATGCCCCTTTCGTAGAGTTTGAGGACAAACGTTCATTTAACACAAACTGTTCACGCGGACGCTGCGTCACGGCCTCGTGCTGACAAACCGACCTCCACCGGGAACTCATCCAGCGCGGTGAACGCAGCCGGAGCCTCCACCGCCGCGGTTCCGGCTCCCTTAGCTGCCAATCAACCACGGACACGCCCCCAATAAATGGGAGCTTTTTATTGGCCCGCTTTAACGATTGACTTAGATTGTGCGTTTGTTTTAAAGGGGTGTGAAGACATTAAAGATAAGAAGAGTCATTATTTCCAAACGTAATCTTTGCATTTTTATAGACAGTAAGAGTGAATCCAGTGAATTATGGAGCACAAAGAGTCCGTTTCCGCCCAAAGCCTCGTCTGCAGGCTTCATCAGGCTGCAAAGGGAGGAGCAGAAACAATAAGAGCAGCCTGAAATGAGCAGGAGTGTCAGCTTCGGTCCATCACACGCGGCCTCCTCTGCGTCTCCTGCTGTGGAGGGAAACAGCAGCGGCTCCTACCTGCGTCCTCCTCCTCCTCCCCTGACCCTGTGTTTGTGTGGGTGCCTTCGTCCTTCAGGGCTGTTTGTTTGTTTGTTTGCTCGTGCGTCTCGAGGGGCAGACGCCTCCGCGGCTGTAAATGTGTTTTTCATGCTTCTGGCTCAGCTGCAGGTGGAGAAAGGGCCGGGTTGTGTTTTTTAGCGTGTCCGCTTCTCAAGGTTGTTCTGTGGGGAGCGGGGAGCGCTTCACACAGTGTGTGCTGTTCTGCAGCAGGCTGGTTCTCGCAGTGTTCAATAAAACTCACAATCTGCCCATTAGGTCACGCATGACTGAGTATTAGGGTCAGAGCAGAGAATGTGAAGCAGGAGAAGGTCTGAGATCATAGAGACTCAGTCAAACCTGATCGGTACCTGTGATTTACACAGACTGAACACATCTCCAGGTCGGAGAGTCCCTTTGTTCTTCCCGTTCCAGATGATGTAAATGTGAGGTTTCCTTTTGTCTAGTGTTTAATCAGAGATCAGTCACAGAAGCAGCTGCATCACATGAGCGGTTGCATGATGCAGCATCACATCAGCCTGCAAACGTGTCTTCACTGTGGACAAGGAGCCATCTTTTATCTACTTACACACATCTGACTTCACAGTAGGTTAAAATGAACCTCATGCTGAATGAGACACGGCTCCTCCATACAGAACAGTACCAGTTATGGATTCATGCAAGGTGAGATCAGTTTCAGAAATGCAGCTCATGACGTGGGCTGCGGACGGGGACGTGCGCCCTCTAGTGGAGGCGAACCCCCACGTCCTGCTAAAACCAGCCTGGCTGGCTTCCTTCAGCCAACACACGGTGTCTCCTGCTCCCATCAGATCACCCGCTGGGCCCGATCCATAAACACACTTCCATTAGAAGCGCTTGGCTGTGCTGTTCCTCTCTGGGCCTGAGAAACACTTAAGGGAGGTGGCTGCTGCAGGTGATTTTAAGGTCACAGGCTCAAGGGAGGGAGGGATTATTAATAAAATGGAAAGTGTATTTACTTTGCTGTGTGGTCACTGCATTGTTCGGGTTCTAGTTCTGTGCATCTAGACTGCAGGACACTATTGTCTGTAGAACAGTGCAGGTTTACGCAGCCAGACTTTTAATGACAGCAGGTCACTGCTCCAGCATTCACTGCAGATCCATGGAGCGAGGGGGTGCAGACACAGTGACACTAAGCGCCACGCACATTCTGTCACAACACAACTCCATGAGCCCGGTCTCCTAGGACCCTGTGAGTCTGGAGGACGGGGGTCTGCTTACATCAGGGCGGATGCAATGCTGCTGGGAACCGCTGTGAAGGTCCACAGTAATGACTGTAAATGCATCCACATGCGCTGAAGGTTGAATAAAAATGAACCACGCAGCTGAAATCATTGCACGCATATACTGTATTTATGAAAAAGCACTTAACAGTAAACAAAGCTGGATATTTGTTTAACGTATATTCTGGTATATTTATACAGTAGTAGCTAAATAAAAGTGGATTACACTGAAGTTATTTTTTACAATTAACAGAAATATGTCAACTGTTAAGGCACAAGCTGGCGTTGAAACAACATTTGGCTCCAGGTGTTTCTGTGGCTGCAGCCACCATCCAAAGCCGTCTCCGCTAAGCGCTACAAGCAGGTACAAAACACGTCCGAAGCTACATGACGGATTATTAGGCAAAGGTAAAATACTGAGCGAGTTCCCAGAGTGCAGGTGGCGCGAGGACAGAGCTGCCACGGTAATGCTAGCTGTTAACCATGTAGTGTGTGGATACGACAACTGGAGACGAAAGCGCCGACGGGGAACAGAAACAGCAAAGTGGACACGGCCTGAACACGGACACATACTCCATTCAATACATATTCAAGCATCTCTGTACAGATCAGTCACAGCTGAAGTGTTTCCCTTGTTTCACTGCTGTACGATGGAGAATGGACTCATCACGGTCTCTCCTCTGGATGCTGGACTGTCCATGTGCACGGCTCTTAATAGCGGTGCTTTAAAAAAAAGGCAAAATAGCAACACGTTATGAGCCTAAGATGCTTTATGCATAAAAGGCACGTTCATTTTTACACAGATACTGTTGAGCTGCCTATTCAGCCAGAAGGCACGAGACGAGGAGGGTTATATCATATATGGCTCAGTGTGGTTTAGAGCAACCACAGACGTAGAAGAGAAGCAGAAATGTATCTCTGTGACGGAGGCTCTACAGACGCTAGGTTTAGCGGAAACATGCAGCAAGTATGAAGGATCTTCTGAGTTTAGTGCATCTGTCCACATCTGCATTCCAACAGCAGACACGAGGCCCATGTCAGGTAGTTGGATGAACGTCAACCCTACGATCCGTTGAACCAAGCAGACGCACGTCGCGTTACCTCAACCGTTCTCACGCTCTCTGCTTCCTCGGCCGACTTCATGTTACCTGTTGGTGTGATCGTAGTTTCCCTACGCGTCCATAGAAGCACATTTAAACACGGATAGGCACGTAAGGTGCACTGCTGCGCTCTGCAAGTACTGTTTGACAGCTTTGTGAGCAAAAGCAGATAAAATGTGACTATAAAGAAACATTTACACATTAGTTTTATACACGTACATACACGTCAACCGCTTCTAGGGTTTAATTTCATGCGTAGGCTGAGGGCACAGCGCTGGTTTGTAGGCTGGTATCGCTTCGAGCGACCCCTTTCACCATGAGTGGGCTCATACTAAACCATCACGCTCAGTTTGTAGTATGTTGTGTATTCAAATGATTATCTCTGGCTGAGAACGGGGACACGATGACGTCTGGTTTCCCTTATTAAATCTTTGGCTTTTTGGATTCACTTGACCGACTCTCGTAGCTGGTTCAAGCTCCATCCTGATAAATGCACTTGTGGCTTATTACTTCATTATAACTATTATAATTACTACTATTATAGTGTGTCTTCAATAGAAACAGACAGCTTTTAAACATTATGGACTGCACGACACAGAGTGGTACAATACACATAACATGAGGTTAGGAATCAAAGTCTGTGGTGAAGCACTGATACGTTGTGTCCTTCTCCTGTGGTTGCTGCTACTCCGTCAGGTACGTGGTTCCATCGTGGGCGGGAGGGGGAGGGGCAAAAACTCCATTAAGGTCAGCGGAGACTCTCCCATCCTGCTGGACGGAGAAGGGAACAAACGGTGCAAATAAACTACATGTAGACAGTCTGAACATAAATGAAATAACAATATGCAAATTATTAGAGGAATGCGAATATGAAATGCTTGTGCTGTGCCTACCACTGGCTCACTGTGGCTCCACTGGAAGTACCAGGAACCTTGAGGATCACTCTGATCCAGAGAGGACTCGGGGAGAGCCAGCAAGTCGCTGCCTGCGGGGCCAGAAGAACAGTGCTGGTCGTACATGCAGCTGCTGGGATTAGCCGCCTGGCCACATGCCAGGCCTCCCTGTTGCATGTGGTTCAGTCCGGTGACGCTCCTTGGCCAAAGGCCAGCATGTGGGAATGTTTGGTTTGCTGAAGTTTGGCCGAGGCCCGTTGGAGTAGGCTCATGTCCATTGTGCGTGAGGCCAGAATGAGGCAGCTTCTGCTGTTGGCTCTGGTTCCACGACTGAACCTGCTGGTCGTGTGTTCCAATATGGGGGGTTCCATGTAGGGAGGCTGTGGCAAAACGAATGGGACGACTGGGCGTGGCGGAAGAACTAAAATCATTACAAGGAATAAGGGGTGGCAAAATGTCCATTATGCCTGATGCTACATTGTTTGGCTGTTTGACAGAGCTCTGGAGGAGGTGTCCATTCGCTGTCATTGCAGGAAGCTGCAAATTGTTTTGGGGACACAGCAGAGGTTGGTTTGACTCCATCTGTCCAGGAATTCCTTGAGGACAGCCCATTGGGCTGATGAACACCTGTCCACAGGACTGAGGCGAGGCTAAAGCTCCATCAGCGGAGGCTTGGGGGATGGGGCGCTCCATCGACGTGCTGAAAATATCCTGGAGCTGCAGCTGCTGAAAACGGGGCAGAGTGGTATCAGCCAGGCCAATCAGAGGCCCCTGGTGGGACAGTTTCTGGGTGCCGCTGAGCGTCTGAGCAGACGGTACTAAACTCTGCCCTGCGCTCACTGATCCATTCCTCGTGCTTTGCTGGTGAGCGCCAAACCCGTTGACTGGAGAGCAGGCATAACCAGCACTGGGTGTCTGAAACAACGGGCCAACATGCGCGAAGGGGTCCTGCTGATTGTTGGTGACTGCCATGAGGCAGCTGGGAGGGTTGGGATCTACATCCACTCCCTTCTCCTTGAACAAAACCTCATCAATGTAGTCAAATATGTCATTGGTGAGTAGGCTGTCCAGCTCTGTCCTGACATTGCTCTGCTGTTCATTATTCTGGCTCAGATTCTTCAGAGCATTCTCCCACTCCGCCAGCTCTGCCTGATCCACATCCAGGTCCTGCAGCGCTGCAGTAAAGTCTCCATTTTGAGACAGTTTTTCAAAGTTGTCAATGACGGCCATCACTGACTGCTTGGCTTCCTCTTTGACCACCACGGGGTCACTGGTTGTGGCCGCGGTCCCATTTTCATTCCATGCATCACTGGGGACGCTGACCAGCGCCCTGCTATCCATAAACACCTGATCCACAGGTAACGGGGGCTCCTCCGTTGGGGTGTAGGCACTTTCATCCTGTCTCAGGAAGCAGTCCAGCAACGAGCCGGGGTTCACATCCTCGTTCTTGTTGCTGCTGTTAAACATTTTGTTGAACTGAAACTGGTTGATGTCCACTGTGGGGCCGGTGTTGTAGAGGATAGCTTCTCCTGTAGTGAGGCTGAAGGGAAGCTGCAGCCTTCGCTGACGCAGATATTCCTCCCCCTCAGAATTACTGAAACACACCAAGAAGCATGAATTACAAACTTGCTTATGAGTCCAACTGTAGCAGAGTTAATCGAGGAGCAGACGCTCACACTAAAGCTCGCTGATATGCAATGATGAATTCTGGCCTCCCTCCTTTGTAGATCAGCTTGGCGTTGGCCTGCACCCACACCCAGCCAGCTGACTTACTCAGCAGCCTGAAAACAGTCAGTCCACTCTCTCCTGTTTTAATCACTGCGACAAGAGAAACAACAGAACGCACAATCAGATGACTGGAGCAAAACAAATCTGAATAGTGCACATGGTTTAATCGCAGCAATGCTTTCACACTGTTCTTGCAACTTTCGCAGAAATTGCAAAACAAACACAATGTTTTCCATTACGGAAGACAAAAAGGTCACTGGGTCACTAAAACCAAAATGGTTCCTGCTTTTTTCTGCACCAACCTGTTTGTTAAACCTATTTTCAGTTTGCACATGCTTCTTCTACATTAACAATAAATTAATGTTGAATGTAAAAGCATACTGCGGAGGTGGTTGTCGGCACAGTGCATCATATCGGCAGCATGGATGAACTGGTAACCGGATCCTTTCATGCACAGTTCAACCTCTGAGTAGCCCAGAACAATCTTTCCCCTGGTGGTAAACAAAAGCATGACGTTAGAGAGGCAAGGAAAATTCAAAGGCAGATTTAGAAAACACATAAGGAATTAAGCGAAGGACCTGCTACAAACTCCCATGGGAGTGAAGTCCAGCTTGTGCTTGGTCTGGAAGAGGAGCATCTTAGCCCTGATCTCCACTATGGACGGAGGCTGGACGGGCATCGCAATGGCAAACAGTGCCAGCTGAGACTTCGTACACGTCCCGTTGTCCCTCAGCATAGTCTGACCATGGAGGTACTTCAGCCGCCCCATGAACTTCAGAGCCTAGTTCAGGCAGAAGAATACACAAGTTAATCAAGGGCTTGGAAAACAGCTGCTAAACTGTGGTAATGGGTGCAGGTTTCTGGAATTAGTTCCGAGATGTTTTCTGGTTAAACAAGAAGCAATTTAGTCACAATACAGTCAAAGCTGCCTTCAGACTAACCAGAAAGCCAGAAGAATTGTCGAGGAGGCAGCGGAAGCGACACACAAAGTTCCTCTCCAGGAAGGAGGAGTTCTCTGGAGGAAGCTGCTCAGGATTGTACATCACTGGATTAGCATCAGCCTGAGAACCTAAGAACATAACGGAAGATTAAGCGCAAAACACTGATGCCTTCAAACTTAGGTCAGATTTAAAGTTAACACCCGAATAAAAGCTGCCTTAACGTCAGCACTCACCGTCCGACTCGTCTGCAGGTGAAGGGTTCAGAGCAAAGTGAAGGTTCTGTCTGAACGTGGCGCGGTCATCAGTATGAATCAGCTCAAACACACTCTGGTGAACCACGTCCGACTTTCAGCAGAAAACACAAAGATTCACTCATGCAGCCACTGTGGGTCTGTAACTGGTATGCAGAAGCAGGTAATGTGCATTAGGTCAGCAGCTCACCTGATGGAAGCCCAGGTAGTCCTTGATGGTGGAGGAGGCATAAAACACCAGCCCCTCCGACGAGACCACGATCACAAATCCGTTTAAAGCCTGCACACAGTGAGCAAATGGGTTTTTACACATACACACACAAGACAGCACCTACACAAATGTTTGTGCCTTGTATCTGTTCATCTCTGTGTTAATGGTTGTTTAATTTGGAAGATTAAAGGTAAACACACTACGCTGTAGAAACACAATGCACAGAGGAACACATGCACCAAATCAGCTCATGCAACAGGATGCTCTGTTTGAAAATGACCACAGTGTCTTTCATGTCGATTTTATTTTCATATGCATCAAATACTTAGAGGACTCTTTGTTGGCGTCATAGGAAAATGTTTCTCAGAGTTTACAGTAAACAAGCTTTTCTGGTTGCAGGGGCAGCGCAGGATATGCTGCTGAGAAAACAAACACGGTGCAGCAGCTGATTGTTCTGCAGATGAGCCGGAACCCTCAGAAATAAAGAAAGGCGTAGATTTGAACTGCAGAAGACTTTTCATCAGTCCACGCTTTCCCATGTTAAACCAAAAGGTAGGAACTGCTGCAGTCGCGATCCTGCCTTTCCAAGCTGCTTTCCATTTCCAGTAAGGCTTCATGAGAGAGTTGCAAATCAGGTAACCTGTTTATCAATCACCACTCGACACCAGCAGCTGCAGCTGCTGCTCAAAGGCCCTTTATGCAGCCAAATCATCACCCGTTGTGCTCATCATGCAGAGCAACGTGTGAAAATGTCCCCGGCAGGTGTGCGTCACTGTGCCAACGTGCGCGCCACCTGACAAGCACAGGTTTTGTTGGGAGCCATGAACCGTGGCCAAGCTTTGGCGAGAGGCGCTAAGACAAGCAGCGTCACCTGTCGTTACTCCCTCCCAAAGGCACAGGCCTGAATGAACTCTTCCCAGCATGACGCCCCACAAATAAACAAATCTGACTGCATGTGTGCACCTGCGAGCCCCGAGCGCCTCGGCTGACGATCAGGCCGTGAAACGTTGTCTTCGGCGCACGAGGTGCTGGCGTTTATCTGTCTATCTGCTGGTGCTGTGCAGGCGAGTTGGAGCAGGAGGAACAGACTCATTTGCATTTACAACAACCAGACACATGTATGAAAAGATCAAAAGGAGCATCATTTGAATAGTTTATAGGATTGGGCGCTCTGTGGTTTTTAGCTTTTAGAGCCTGCTTTAGTGTAATTAATTACTTTCATGTATAATGGGCTGAAAGGTCAATGGAGAGCACGTCCCTCTGGATCTCAGCCTGTCCCTGTGTCCTACCTGCAGCAGTAAGTCCCCTTCAGAGAAGCCTGTGTTCATGTTGCTCCCGTTGTGCCCGTTCACTGGGAACAGACTGTTGCTGTTGGTCTTCATGGTGGCTGCACAGAAGACGAGCAAACAGTGAGTCAGCAAAGCATCATTTAGCTGCACCGAATTTGTGATTGACAGGGATGTGCATGTGTTTATATTGGTCCCATAATTGTTATTAGTCAGTCAGATGTAGTCTGAATAGTCTAGACTCAAACAAATCCATATTTAACCACGAGCATCAAGTTGAACCATGTGTTTAACACTGGTTTGGTTCGCTAAACTGCAGTTTTTATCATTTGTTGTTTTGTCTTGCTACTTTAGAAAACCTGGTTCCGATCCTGAACCACATCATCACGTCGCCTTCATCCTATCATCAACCTCCTCCTAGAAATAAATCATAGCTCTATGAAAGTACAAAGTCATGATCACATGCAACGATTATTACGCAACATATGGAGACTTGTTGTTTTAATGTTTGAACTCCTGCAGCAAAGTTACAGAAGCTCACACAAGTTTGTTTGTTCAAAATCATCGACTTCATGCAGCATGAGGCAGAAACACGTCCGACAAATTACCAGGAATAAAGTCACACGCTTCATGCAACACAGCATTCTGTAATCGGAACACAGTCAGAGTAGTTCAGCGTGTCAAGTGATCCATCCGTCAGCTGACTGACAGAACCTGAGCGCTCATACCCAGTGACTGCTGAGCCACTGGACGTCATTAGCATGTGATCCAGTTGGTGTCAAATGCATTGTAGCCAGAGAACAAGGCCAGTTTAGACAAACGTTTCCAGAGAACAGGTTACAGAAACACTTGGGCACGTTGCTGTTTGTTTTATATACTGGATGGTGCCTGGGTGGCAGCCAGACGCTTCATCACTTTGTTAACCAAATTGAAAAAGAGCAGCAACTGTTATTCCACTCTATGGACTCTATATGAAAAAGAAGCCCATCTGAGGTCTGTTGGAAGGACTTCCGTTGGGTCCAATATTCAGCATTTTCCCTCAGACACATGGCAAAAAACTGAAGTTGTTTCCTAATGGCCTCGATGGCTTTAAAGGTCCAGTTCAATCGGTATCCTGTATGACATGCTCCTGTGATCACACTGAGGACAATAGTCTTTTGTGAAGCTATTAATCTGGACGTTAGATCATGCGTGTGCAGCAGAAAAAATAAAGACAAATATCTGGCTTCAGTTGTTGGTCTCCTGCCAGAAGACAGGTTTTCTCATTGCTGGAAAACTGATCTGGCAGCTTGCACATCCGCACACACACACACACACACACACACACACACACACACACACACACACACACACTTGGCTCTCTCACATCTGTCCCTGGGGGGGTTTTGTAAGCAATAGCCGACATGAGAGCTTCCCTTATCTGGACGGCCACTGCAGGAAAATCCCAGGATACGGCCTCTCCCCACCTGTCAGTCCGCTCCTGTCACGCAACGTCTTTAAGGAGAGAAAGGGCCCCTGAACTTTCCTCCTCTCGTCAAACGCACACATGCAGGACGCTCCTCACCCTCAGCTGCAGCTCCCAGCGTTTACACAATCAGGCCGACCTGCAGCTCCAGGCTCGCACATCACCAACCGACAGGGCTGCAGGGCTGACGCACAACACCAGCCGCCCATTAGCATAAAATGTGGGCTACGTGTGCAGCCAGCGTGCGGTCCACGACAACAAACTGCATGACGCGCTCAGTTCATAATCGCATTACGCCCAATTCTTAGTGCCTCAGACAAACATACTGGGGCGAATGCAGACTGTGCGGCTTCAGCCAAAGTCTGCATAATCATCCACATCCCTAATGCTGCTTTTTCCCCTCTCCGTCCACTGTTTGCGTGAGTGAGTGGGGACGCTTTGAAGTCCTCTGTTTGTTTTCATTCAACTTTTCTTTCCCAGCAGTGAACTCTGTGTTGTATTCTCCCTCCCCAGCTTTTTCCGTTGCTAATAGCTTAACAGTTTACGGCACCGGTCTGTGCAGAGTTGATCGTGTGCACTTCCAGTTCTCCGTACCTCCGCACGAGAAACATGTTTGTTGTTGCCAGAGAGTGATCCGGGGTTGGAGAGACACTACTGCGAGTTGCTGGCAGGCAGTGGAGGAAGAACAACACAGATTCCTGCTCGGATCAAACACAGACACACAGAGGAGGGCATAAACACATAAACACTGGAGCAAAGCGTTTTCAACCAGACCGCTACATGATATCTGCTTTAGGCCGACTGCAGCCTCGCTTCCACTTCCAGATTTATTGCTCTCAATGTGTTAAAGTGTTGCGGTGTTTACACGCTCGTTAACGATGCCATCAGGCCTGAGTTACAGTAAAGTTCAACACTGGATTTCATGTTTAGCTGCTATAAAACAAAAGACCAATTTGGAAAATAGTTTCATATTTATGACTTTTCACGAGTCGGAAACTGACAGGTCCCCAACGACGATTCAGCCACAGGCGCTCGCCAGCCCACAACCTGAACCTGTAGAGCAAAGGTGACTGGGTCAGGCTTATAAGTGTTTCCATGTTGAAGAAGAAACAAGGACGTTCAGCTAATAACAGACCTTCTCAGAAAAGTGAATTTCTGTAAAAGCATATTTTTACTGATTACAAAAAAACAAGGATGAGTACAAAACAAAAACTGCATTAGGACATTTCCTTGGGAAATCCCTGTCTTCTTTAACAGTAATTACACATATACAAAACGTTTTACAGCCACTCTACGGTTTTGTTCCAATACTAGCCACAGGGTAAGCTGACACCACAAGAGGCCCATTTCTGCATCAAACTGTAGCTTCCTATTTCAGAAAACAGGCCATTATGGGATTGGCGAAATGCAGAGCGAGTTTCTGATGCAGGAAATCATCCCTGTCACTCAAATGAGGTGCTCCACATCTTTTCATCATAGAGTAATTAAGTGAAATCCTAAGAAGTTTGAGGGGCCAGAGGTTTTCTACATGCAGACAGTCTATGTGCACAAATATGCAGACAAAAGCAAAACATGAATGAAAGAATTTATATAAAAAGCATAAGCAACGAAAAGAATATTTTAAAATACTTCATTTTGAAGTAAGTATGAGTATACACAGTGAAACTAGGGAGAGAAAAGGAAATGCTGTCACCGGCTGGAGGACTGCCAGATTTAGAGAGAGTATAAAGCATGCCAGCAATGCATAGGGGACTATTATCTTGATTTGAAAACATTTAGTTCCAGTAGATCCTGTACAGAGATCGCAGTTCTCACGCAGATGTGCAGGAAAGGGCAGAGCCTGCAACAAATGGGAGCCAATGAGCTGGGTCAGCCTCCACAGGTTCATCCCACCATCAGCCGTTTGATTCATGTCGGCTTTTTACTTCCATGACTTTAGGGCAAGGAAACATCCGCAGTTACTTTCATGATCAGACAAGACTGTCATGTGGTGAAATCAAGGAAAAGAAGGAAAGAACAGCCTTGGATGGAAAACATCCAAAACAGCAATATAATGAAAATCAAGGCAGTATTTCAGGATTAAAAAAGTCTATAATCAATATTTCTTGGCATATTCTGGTTTGGCTCTGTAGCTATTTTGGGATGTCTGGCCTCTTTTTATCTGCCTAAAACAAATATCATCTGTCAAGGACAGTGTAAAAACACAAAGAAAAAAACAACAGAAAAAGGTGGTTGTTGTACCATGTTGTCGTTCAGTCTGAAGGTAGACGCTGGAAACTCCCTGATGAAAAGAATCAGGTGATGCACAAGTGTGAGCTGTTTCCCAGTTTGGTAAAAAAATAAGACTTGGATGTTATTAATAGAAATAAATATAGATAAAAAGGCAAATACTAATAATAACACTAAAAAACAAATTACAGTCATGAGAAAAAAAATCACTGTTTATGTTTTCAAATTCTTTCCGAACCCTGCGAGATTTGAATCACGGTCTTTAAATAAATGAAATAATACATCTGCTGTGTTTCTGGTTCCTCAACCAAACTGTGAGCGCGACGACAGCTGATTTTGGTTTGGCTCATAAACAAACAAAAGCATTTCTGGAGAACTCTAAATGTCACAGAAAGCCTTGGTGGGCGAGCTCCGCTCCGCTCCGCTCTACAGGGAGCAAGAAAAGGGAAAAAAGCACTGGGGTTTGAGGAGCGACGCAGCGCTGTGGTTTAAAGCTGGATGGACTGAGAACAAAACTTCTGGAAAATGGAAATTTGAAAGAAAAAAATGAAAACATGATTAAATCTGTCTCCCAGCGGTTGCTTGCATTCTCACGATACACTGAAAGGCGAGTTGTGGATCAAGAGCCAACAGGCAACGGCAGCCACCCCAGTGAGCCCTCGTCCTCACACTTATTATGATTGTGAGTCGACACGTGGGTTATGCTGAGGTTTTGAGGGCATGTAGGAATAAAACATATGTTTGAAAGAACAAATCCCCATGATGAGCTCACCAGGGTTCAAAAACAACACTGGGCTTCCCCACGCTGAGCCCCTCCCTTCCAAGGTGCACACATTTGCCAAGACCCCAACCGTTGTCGTCCTATTTCCTCTCTTACAGGTGTCGTGTGTAAAGGTTTGTACGTACACGACTCAGACAGAATTATGTCGAATTACAGCATATGATATGGTGTTACCACATCAGCTTTGATTGCTAACAGGCTCTGGATGTTTTCAATGATCTTGGACAGCTAGTCTTACAGCGTCACACAAATATGTCAGCAGCACTGAGCCACAAGCCTTTCAAAATATCCAGCAATGCCTCCTAAAGTCACGCTATGAGGCAAACGGTCCAGCGTGCTAGGGGAGCGCTGCCATTCTGAGGCACAATCGGTATTTAAATCTCACTCTCACCCCATAAATCTGCCGACATTTGTTCTTTTGTCCAAGGTCTTTCATGTGCCTAATGGTTTATGGGATCCTTATCTAAATTCTGGGCATGTTCCCACTTGAACACCTACCTCAGGTTTATGTTTTGACTGGGACAATCCTACAGAGTGAACCTGGGCGATCTCATTTAGATAGAATGCGAACTGGACTACATTATAACTAGGCCTGAGTGTGAATGGTCCGACCCTGCAGAGTCTCATTCATGGCTGTTGTGCTATGCCACTTTGCTGATTTCAGAAAGACAAGGAACTAAGTTGAGGGCATTCACGATGAAGAGGACCTCTGACGGGCTTTGCTTGTGTCTTCTTTCAGCCATTCTTTCACTTCCTTAACATGTGAATGTGTCTGTTTCAGCCAAGCAGCAAAGTAAACACTCACAGACAGACATGTAGTGACATGCCTATGATGCGCTTTAACTTCAAAACCTAACACAAATCACTATATTTTCAAACCAATTTTATATAGAGACCAGTAATATGACATGTGTTTGTATGTGAACAACTGCATTATCTGCTTTACAAAGGTACGAGAGGCTGGAGCCATGTCTTCGACACAACACTGCTAGCATTGTCTTTCTGGATTCCTCACTGTGGGGTCTCTGCACTATGGGCTGAGACACACCTTTTTGTGGTAGGTCCACACTTGGTGGCTATAGTCAAACTCTAGTTGGCAGCTTTCCAGCCAAGTAAGTAAACAGGAAACCTCAACGTAAGAGAGACTCTGGCCGTTCAACTGAGTGAACCACTTGCTTGTGAGGAGAAAATAAACTTATCAGATATGTTTTTGATAAGACGAAGCTATAAACTGACAGTGGCGATAATAAGCAAGCCGAGCCTTGTTTGCGATCCTGGAGTAATGACCTCAAACTACCACTGCACCGTTGGTATAGAGTAGAGCCATTTCCAGTCTGGTCCAGGTCTCAGCCTCCTCTAGTCATTTGATGACCTGCTGTGTCGTCACACGTCAGGTGGAAAGTGGTGCAAAATCAACTGTCACCTGCAGTTTTGATGTGTCTGTACGGCTACGACACCTGAACTACCCCTGACAAAGTGTTAACCCCACGGTGTTAAAGTGTTCACGCCGCTGCTGCACAACTATGACACGTGCCTCCAGACTTTTACAGTCACTCAAGCTAATAGCACTTCATATGTTTATGGGCTATGGGTTTTATTCATAACCTATAATTACTGATGAATAGCACTATGGTTCTGAAGGGCTCGCTTGTGATTGAATGTCTGAGAATTGAACCTTGTCATGTTCTACAGCTATGAGTGACAGACAGGCCTTCATAAACCAACGATTCTGGATGGTTCTGTTTTTGATGTTTGGCTTTCTTTAAACCTAACAAACGCCAGAGTCACACAAACCTTCATAGAACTGTTGTCACTGCTATTTAACACTCCCCACAATTGGTCTGACCTTTGTGTGTACAATTGGTGAGGTAGTAACATGAGTAAGGTGGAGCTCTTATTCTGAATATGCCGACGTGACTGTGTTCACGGCCACCGCAATGTACACAACTATTATGAGGGCCTGTAAATACACTGACCCAGATAATAGTATTATCTTTCACATGGCAACACAAACTACTTAAGGAACCATTCCAAAGATGCTCTGTTCAACACATGGGTTAACAGCTGTTTGCCCACTGCTTAACGCTCCCTAAAGTACAACAAACATGTTATTGACTGAGTGGTGGGCGTTTCGCTCTAAAACACTGAACACATTGCAGCGAAGGATACATCTTCAGCCAAATGATGTGTCCTGTGTAAATGAAAGGAGAAGAGTGTTGGAGCCACAGTATTCACAGGGAGGTGTGATCCTGTCCTCCACCTTTTGTCAGTCTTTTCACAGGACCTGAATAAAGCTGATATCAAATGAACTAAACAAGGCGTTCGAGGTGCAGGGCAGGGTTAAGGAGACAAGCAGAGGCATAAATAGGAATATCCACTATACTTTTGCAACTGTTAGCATTTAAATGCCGGTATTATAGTAAGACTTCAAGAAAACTACATACATTCTCTCCTTCTTACTATATTGGCTATAAGTGCATATAGAGCTATACTGTTATGTGCAGAATTTAAATTTGCTTCCCTCTTGTATGCAATGTTTACCATACTGCAGAGAGCACTGGGAACAAAATCCAGCAAGGCAGAGTCCACCAGCTGCATGCACAGACCAGCACAAGCTCATGGGAGGACGTAGGCAACGTTTATCACAGGCAGACGTATTAAGCTGTAAATGCAGGTGGGTAGCGCTTATGAAAACAGCTTACACAATTTCATGATGGCGCAACTACATTTATGAGAGAAGTGGACAAAAGGGTGTGAGAACAAGCCCTGAGATGTCACAACTCTTCTAATGCTAAAACGCGTCCTGCATGATCACAGCTGAGGCAAGCTAATTAGTATTTAGTAAGATAGCCACTAATCCATGTGCACTTCAGCCTGGGTTTTGTTGACGGACAGAACAGCCAAGTCCTGCAGAGAAACTACAGCATCACAAAGGCTGAGCTATGCACAGACAATGTACCAAAAGCCAACAGAGACATGACGAATGAATTGACTAAGCGTCAGTGAAGCCAGAGGCACCGAGGCGACTTACTCAGCAAGTCGTCTGCCAAAACCTCAGCTACTCTGCTTTACTCCAACAAAACTATCATCTGCAGGTGGTGGAGATGTTATGTGCGTGACTCATGGATAATTAACTCACACACGACTCAACAGATTCAGAAAGGGTGTTTGCAAGTCTAATGAACTTAAAGTGAAGGCTTAGTCCTAAACAGGTTTTTTTTTTTTTAAAGATACTATTGTAAGTGTTATTTGCAGCAAGGGTGGGGTGAGGTTACATGTACTGAGGATGTGTTGTTTCCTAAAACCAGATTCCTGCATGCTTCTCATTCCTGCCTTCCTGTCAAATGGAGTTCTGCAATATCTGCACATATCAATCTCAAATCAGTTCCAATTCCAGCTATTATAAATTTGCTCATATATAGAATAGAAAACCTTTATTGTCCTGCGATGGGGAAATTGCCATATATTTGTTCTGCCTGTTTTTTTTGCAGGTCAAGACTTTAATACATGAGGGTAAAATTCTGAGGTGATTAGGAAGATGCAAAATAAAACAATACAGACGCAGACGTGGACTTTCATTACCTCTGAAGTAGCTCTTCACCCTCAGGTAGCCCACACTGAGGCGAAGGACAGACAATTTGTCCAAACGGGTGCGAATGTCCTCGGGGAACGGCAGCAGGTCCGTCAGCCGGTCCAGCTCCCCATTCAGCCGATCCCGGTGTCGCTTTGAAGGGTTGGATTTAACAACCTCATTGCCATCTGAGACCTTCTTCCTGAAGAGCAAAAAGGAAAGCATACGCCAGGTTATTGAAGCATAACATGTGTATGGAGGCTGACTGAGCTCAGCCTGGCTAACCGGCCCTGCCAGACCATGGCATCTGTTGTAGAGTATGACACATACTAAGTAAACGTGCACTCCCTACTGTTTCAGATTTACTCAGTGTAAAAAGGCTGCGGTAGATGAAACTAATTATCAGAGTAACACAGGTGAGTCAACAGTTCCCATGATGAGTGCTGGATAAAAGAATCTGGTTCAGTGCCAGAACCTGCAGAGAAGTCATGCAAACCAATTCGGACATTTTCTCCCTGACAGGATTATACAGGAGCACAGACCAAAGCTACGATCTACTTACAAACGACCAATCTGAGCAAATAGTAATGGCATCAGCAAGACTGTTTATTTAGAACTAGAAGGAACAGTCTGTTCGGTCTTCACGAAGAACGCACGGTTCTATTTCCAAGCATAAAAACAATAGAGTGATAGTTCTTCCTTGAAGAAGCGTTCTTTAGCCTAGAATAAATAATTCAGACCGCAAGTTACCACAAGTCATTCCATTGGCCAATGCCAATATGAAAAATGTACCAACACAGCAGCTTTATCTGCTCCTCTGCTCTGACTGACTTTCTGTTGACCACCCATGCGTGACTGAAAAGTCCAAACCATCTTTCTGGAGATGTTTTACTCACAAATCATGTACATGTAGATGCTAAACCGGAAGCAAGACCACGAGTAATAAGACCCTCCACGGAGCTGTCTGAGCCCACACACCTCTAAATATATAGTACAGAGACTCGTTTCTTCCTGGAAATATGTAAAGAACAAGCAGTGAGGTGTGTCATTATGACATTAGACTAAAATCATGACAGCTTAGATGTGCTGTGCAGGACCCATCACTTTGTGTTACGTGTTAGAGTAGCGAGCGTTTGGATAAATGTGAGGTTAAAAGGCAATTCATTGAGTTTAACCACGTCTAAAATAACAAATCCTGACAAGTGTGAAGTGATCTGGCAAAAGCACGCCTTTGATTTACATACTGACAAGAAGCCTGCAGAGTTTAATTAACTTAATTGCTAACTGTTGTCATTTTGTGATCAGACCTAGGAGACTAACACGCACATCCTGAACAAGGAGACGGACTGTTTCTATCCACAGCAGCAGCCTGGCTGTAGCCCGGAACTGTTAGATTCACATGAAGGACACAATTATGACGTGTGAGAAAAAACTAACGGTTTACAAATATATATAAAACACTGCAACAGTCTGAATTATGCAAAGTAAACAGAATAGGGTCAAAACTTACTATTATTGGGAATCATCTGGTTTAAATTACAAGAAGCCATTGGTTAAGTCAACAGCTCCAATAATCAAATTCCCTGTATCAATTGTAGAAGCAAAATTGCAGAGGAATGTGCTCTGAATGAGGCCGACTCTAATCATACTGCTTCCACTTTTAAAACTCATCACATTATCTTTAGCATCAATGACTCCTTTAAGCCGATTGCTTCCGTAGCGTAGCAGCAGTTCCCGAGGCTGCGAACCTCCCCTTAAACCCGTCTCTTTATCGAAACCTTGGCTAATGACGGGCTATTAAATTCCCTCCTCCGCCACTGAACAGTCTGCAGAGAATGCAGCCTGAACTCGATTGCTGGCATGAGACCTGAGTTGTACCTTCTCAGAAATAAAGCAGGGCTGATCTCATGCCTCAGACATGCCTAGCGGAGACAAAAGCCAGCATTCACAACCATTTTTTCCAACCTTGATTTGCTATGGATCACAGGGCAGAGCAGCAGACATCAGAAAAATGTTTTACGTCATTCATCAGTGTTTATCGTTTTTTCTCATCTCAAGCCAACGAGCAGAAATGACCTAAATGTCTGAACTCAAGCGCCACTATTTCATATATGACAAATCGCGGTGCAGGCAGTCTGACACACATTTGTCACCTCAAAGCAGTCGAGTGTCAGATCCAGAGGGATGACTCAGTGGCTGTAAAGCATGAACGGCTTTCTATACACAAACCAAGTCTGCAAATTTAGAAGTAGGGATGTTTACAAAGACACACAGTGGCCAACAAAGAGGAAAACAGAAAGAGAAATGAATAGCAGCAACTCAACTTATAGACACTTCAAGCATTTTCCTATGATGACAGACTTTTGGTTTTGGTTCTGTTCGTTCGGGTCTAAAACACTCTTGTTCATTACACAAGACAGTGGGATGCTGATCTAAAATTTCACCACACAGCAAAAAGCATATTTAAGAAACAGCATGAATGCAGACATAAATCAAAAGCAGAAACAATCTGAGGCAACGCTTCGCCCAATAAATCATTCTGTTTGCCGCTTCCAGAGGAGTCGCCAAATTGATCAGAAGCAATAGCGTGACACGACAACAGCAAAGAATGGAGCAGCAGGAACCAGACAGTTGGAGATCCATGGAGCACAACTATGTACGAGTTACTGTGAGAAGCACGAAGGAAGTAGGACGCAGCCTTTTCCTGATGAGGGACACATGATGGAAGCCTCCACTGTATGTGGACCCCGAATTTAGCCACAAACTGGAGTTTAGCGTTGAGTTACGTTCGTTAGCATCCTGATAATGGCAGTTTTAACAGCAACAACAACATTATGACTCATTCTGTTGTCAGCTAGTGTTTTCATGCACACATTTAATGCTCGGCCTTTGGTTTAACAGCGTTAAGTAACGATTTAAGAACGTGTTTAATTTATGAAATCTCTTTTTTGAAAATGAAACAAAGGGCGAAGAACAAAAGGCGACTGTGTAGGTGTTCACCGGGAGTGTTCTGGCATCCTGCCACAACTCTTATCTGTGTTTCTGCCTGTGTGTGTTTCTCACAATTCCTTTAGATTACGCTGCAAAATAATACGTGATTAACCGAGGCATTATCCTGTTTCATCAAGAACACCACAGTCTAGTCAGTCAAAGACATTAGGCATTATTTATCTATAATCCACAAAGTTCGACAGACATTCACATTGTGGTCTCTGAAGGGCTTTAATGAAGCATATTCACTATAATAAATCCCTATTTCAAAGCAATAACATGCTGTTAGAAGACTATAGCAGTTGCATAAATAGGCTTTGATCACCATTTTGGAACATCATAAGACACATTAAAAGAAGCCTTTAAATAACACAGGAGGACACATGTTAAGAGAGGCAGGCAACATACACGGGAGGCATCTGGGTAATAAAATAGAGAATTTGGATGGGCCGATCTGCCATGGAATGCCCCAGCGTACTGACCACAGCTTTTTACAGTCAGACTCAATGGTGCCTTTGTACAACAGAGCCCAGCTGGCCGTCCAGGAAACCTCAGTCCTCATGGCACAGTCCCACATCTTCAGAAACGCAAACGTCTGCACACAGGCCACCTTTTTATTTTAGGATTAACAGCGGGAACAGTTCATCTGTAATTTGCTTCATCACTAGGAGAGGATGCATCTGTATCAAACCCGGATGCACCAAATGCGTGAATCTGATACTGAAAGCAGGATTTAGTCCTGTGATGGAAGTTCCATGCTGATTACAGTAACTGCGTCGCTTTGAGTAGCAGCCCAGACAAACAACAAAAGCAACGGCCTGAAAACAACAACTGATGGAGAGAACAGAGTGAAACGAACCAGACTGCTGCACCACGACACGCAGCTCATTTCACCCCAAACAGGTTCATTTGACCCACTGTTTATATAGATACACATGCTTTAAATGTCCTTAAAATGTATTGAAAGAAACATTGACAAAACTTGATCCAGACGCTTCCAATTCCAGAGCAAAGATGTTTACGACTTAGAGCTGAAGCAGTTGAGACAATTAGCTAAAAAACTAATTGCTGATTATTTAGGTAGATCCCACTTTAAGCATTTACTTTTCCAATTTCAAATGTAAATCTGTTTAGTGGAAACAAATGACTCCAACTGTTTTATTGGGCAAACAACTATGGTAATCCCTGGCGGTATCTGCTTTGCCTGGCTGCTAACACAGTCCTGTGTTTAACTGAAGTATTTTAAGAATATTTTTATTCTGTTATAATTTGTGCTGCATTTCTAAGGAAACCTTGCCCCAGCCTGTGCCCCTTATGTGGCTATTAGCAGGTCCAAATATATCCTACAGGTTAACCACTAACATTTTATTTGGCGGGTGAGGTTTCAGGGACACAGAAGGTCACGTCAGGACACTTGAATTTGTTCTGGCAATACTTTCAATGCTTTACGGGCTCATTAAACATTTGAAAAACGGTTCTGTCCATTTTTACCCATTCTCCTGTCAATAAAAAAGTTACCAAGGTACAAAGAGACAAGGGTAAAGTTAAAGCTGGGAACAAATCGTTAAAAACAACTCATTGGTATTGGGTTAAAGGTCAAGTCCAGAGTAAAGAAAAGACAAATGCAGATGAAAAACCAACTTCTCATTGAGTTTAATGAGAGTTCAATTACACAACTCAAACTATATTAAGAGTCATTTCGCCTCTTTTTCAGTAAATTCACAAGAGTCCAGTTCTCGTGGCAAAAGTGAGAAATCTGTTGTGTTGCCACTTAGAAACATTGCTGCCTACTTTTATAGAGTTAAGGAGCTTAGAGGAGCAGCTCGAGCCCGGTGGTTCTCACAGAAGGTGCAAATGACAAACAGCAGCTGATACGATGGGCATCTTCATAGGCACACTGCACAACACGCCTACGATGAGGGGAGGTCATCGAGGTGTGTCCGTGGCAACGCCGGCCACACACAGTGGGCTCCTGGCTAGACTCAGTGCATGGACACAGCGCTACGCTCCTGGAGGCATGTGTGCGGCTGCAGGGCACCGATCGCAAGATAGGGGAAAGAAAAAGGGTTAAAGGCGGAAAACGAAATATCCAAATATACACAAATAGGCTGTGCAAGAAGTTCATGGAAGTGCTCAGCAATAGCTTTTCAGCAGGAAACAAGCCAGGGATCCGCTGGGTCTCTCCGGGTCTCGGCACAGCGCCCCTAGCGGCGCTGCTCGAACTGCAGCTCGCACATGACTTTCAGGTGACAGCTGGCAAAATGCGGGATCCGTGATTCACAAGTAGCTTTGTTTACGAAGAAGCTAGGCTCGTTTGTTTATTGGCTGATGCGCCGTGGTAAGTGATGACGTATCGAGCCCAACGACTCAGTCCGAGTTCAAGTCTGCGCGCCTCAAGACGCCACCTGAGCGTTTAAGGTCTGCAGCGCTAAAAAGCGAGCCGTGCGGAGGAAAAGGCAGAGGAACAGGCACAAACACGGAGCCGGCGCTGATCCCAGGACGACGGAGCGCGAGGCCGTGTCGGATTACAATAACACACTCGCAGCCCGCGAGCCTCCCCCGCACCACCCCGCCTTCCTCTGAGCATCGCGTGAGAGCAGCAGCCGACTCTCCAGCTTCATAGTGATTAATGCGCGAGGGCCACATATCCCTGCCAGATCGGAGCTAGGCGCATTCTTAAGGTGGTCGCGCTCCGCGGTGAAACAACGCGCCGCTCTTCAAACACCCGCTTCTTACCTAGTTTCCCGAACAACTTCTGCTTTGGTTTGTCTGTGGTCTGACATTTACCTAACACGAGGACGCGGTTCACCTTAATTTGGTTTATCTACATGGTCACACAAACGTGATTATTAGTTACTAAAATGGCATACGTGATCACAAATGTCCACAACTGTCGTCGTTTGCGTGAAGTAATAAAGTTAGTAATAAGTTAGTAATTAACTTGTGATGCGTTCACGGTCCGTTTCTGCGCCAGCTCACACTAACGTGACGCTGTGCCTTCGAATTCGCATTTAATCGTGACAAACCCCACACGTAAAACGCGTCCATTGAAATAAAGAGAGATTTGGGGCAAGTCTTACTGTTTGAGAACAGGCTTCTTCCTCTTCTTGCTAGCATAAGTCCCGTGGTTTCCCAACATGGTGTCGCTCCGCTCGGCGCTCAGACTTCGGCGTCGGGGTGAACGTCGCTCTCGCGCTCGCGCTCTCGCTCGCGTCTCTAGCTGAACTTCCTTCCTGCCATCCGACAGTCGGCGCTCCGTCGTTCCGCTCAGCCCAGGAGTCCAAAGCGCACGGCGAGCGCGTCACGGGAGGGACGGGACCGGCGCGGCCCGGGCTCGGGGCCGTCGGTGCCGCGGTGACAGCTCCGTCCGTCGCTGACCTTGGCGCCGGTGCGCTGAGGTGGAGCCCGCGGCGTTTGAGGCGCGGACGGAGAGCGTTGAGCGCAGAACGTGTGTCTCGCGCGTCCAGCCCTCCTCTGGATAAACACCGCCGCCTTATTATTATTATTATTCAAAGTTACTGGAGTTCATTTTTTTCCTCGTGCACGGGGCGTTTTCAGGAAATGTGTACAGTGCGTCGGGCAGAGTTTTAAGGTGGACCGGGCTCTTTGTGACACAAACGTCTGTTTTGTAACACGCGGCCTGTTATGACTTTCGACTTATGAAAATGTGTTGTTTGGCCAAGATTCGTGGCCACAGCAGGAAATGTTCGAACGCCGTTTTCCTTATAACTTATGAGCAGCTTTCATGTCGGGCAGAGTAAATATCCCCCAACAGAGCGTTTCTGGCCCTTGTTTGGACATAAAGGAAAATCTGCTTCACATGGTTTGAAAAAGTTTCATTGTAAGAAGTTAAGGAGGAGAAGCTTTAAAACGACACCATCGCTGGTTTTTATGAGCAGGCAGAACCTGACAGTGGATCTGTGCAGCTCGGCTGCTGTGAGCACTGATGGCTCTTTCCCAATATCTTGTCTCCGTATTTAATCCCAGACTGACTCCAGGTCCAGGTTAATCTGGGCTCTGTTGAATCCATCGCAGCGGGACGCCTGCTACTTCCTGCTTCTAAATGGCTTTGGCTGCGAGCTCAGTCATTGTCGCATGGACCTCAACGACCCCTGGGACGAATCAGATTCTTACCAGGGAACAATAAAGTAATAATTGTATTTTAATTTTCCTGATAAAATGCACGGCCGTGATTGTGCACAGAAGCTAAACAAGGCAGAATGTGTGGAAAACGCGCTGCATGCGGGTGATTAACAACACGGACTAAGGCACCTCTGCCGGAGAGGCTGTTTAACTGACGACCTGAAGCCAGTCACCGTTTGACCTTCGTGCGGACGTTTGCTTCCAGGTGAATCTCCTCCACAGACAGACGGAACATCGTCCCTTCGTGGCGCAGGCTTCGCGCAGGAGACGGTGTCACGTTGCAACAGGAACGCGTCATCTCCAGACTCAAGCCTGTAGTGAGCGCTCTCTTTATCTGCACAGAACTGAGCCCAGCCATGAAGAGCAGCCTGTGATCCAAAGTCAGACTGTGCACGTGCACGCGGCCGTGCACGCCTCACGTGCACGCCTCACGTGCACGCCTCACGTGCACGGCGGCGGCGCAGGACCTGAGCTGCAGCTTCAGCCTCGCGTTTGAGCCTCCGGCCTCAGTAACAGCACCATCGCTAGACGGTGGGAGTTCACAGGAGCCTGGGGACATGAGTCAGGCACAGGCCTGCGCTCTGCAGCCTCTGATCATCAGAGGGCCAGAGGTGGAGGGAGGTGGAGCGAGGTGGAGCGGTCCGACCTCAGCTGGACACTGACCGCAGCCCTTCCACGTCCGCCCATCAATGACAGCACGCTGGCTCTGTGTTGACGCGAGCTGCTTGTTTGCTCTGACTTCCATCACGCATCTGTCAGGGCAGGAGCCGTGTTACCAGCCGTTGCCACGGAGACCATTCACACCCTCAGCGTTTCTCATCCGTCCTCTGTAAACAGCGACAGTTTATCTTGCGCACTTCCTCATAACAACTGTCATGTTCACATTCCTGACGTGAAGTTTGTCACTGGTTCGAGCGCTGAACTTTGTTTTCACGATGGCACCAGACTTTTACTTTTCAGCCAGTGAGCATGCACGCCGTTTTCAGCGTTTCTGCCCTCCACAGAGGCGGAGGACGCCTCCGGTTGGTGCTCTGCAGGTTTGAACAGTCTGAAAGAGACGACTCCGCGGGTTCAGAGCCCCAGCACCACCGTGGAGACGTCCCATGGCTGAGTAGACAGTGAATATTTGTTAGCAGGTTGATTAATGTCTCTGGACCTGTCTGGATCGGGCCAAGGCCGGAACTTATGAAACCAGTCTATAAACAAACTAAGTTCTAGGTAGCGCAACACTTCCTGGTGAAAACTGTGTCATGCAGAAAATTTCCACAGACTCATGTTGCAAGAGCTTATTACAGGAAAATCTGTGTCTCAGCATCCATGAAGGAAGTTCTTCTCTTACAGTTCAGCACAAATAGAAACCAGTTCTAAGCTGCTGGTGCTGCTGCTTGCAGTCACCTGCTGTGGGTCATCGGGCCACGGCTGAGGTGACACCGAGGCCGGAGACGCAGCAGTTGCAGTTAGCATGCGGGCGCTGCGTCTGATCCACGCGCTGCTTCCTTCTGCGTGAGGCACCAGCGCTCGCTCCGTGCCTTTGACTCACACTCATCTGTGTATGTAGGACGCCGGGCTCTGACTGTTCTCCACCCACTGCATAACTTCCCTTAGACTTATTACAACACTGGTTTTACTGGATTGATTTCATGATTTGGAACCGTTCCTCCTCGTCCACTGCTCATAAACAAAGTATTTCATTCTGGCAGAGTTGTGTTCTGAACATCCTTTCTTTGTTCTGTGTGAGATTCACAGAAGCCTGAATAAATAAGTGAATTATTAAAATATTATTATATTATTATTATATATTATATATATTATTATTGTTTCCCATTATGTATCAATTTCAAATAACTTATTTTTAACATGTTTTGACTGATCATTGTAAAACACGTATCATTCTTTGAGAAGTAGTAGTAAAAGTATAAGTACCATGAAGTAGAACTAAACTGTGATTCACTAGCTCATAATTCCAGCGTCCTGTGGTCGATCTACACACTCTCCTTTAACGAAGCATCAGTAAAACAGTTTGAGCTCCTACTTTCACCCATTGCATGAGGACACACCGACTCCTTCATTCCTGCACACACGGGAGCTGCACATTGGCTTTTCATACTGGTGGTGAGACTGGGGCTGAAGTAACGGCGGCGACGCAGACGTGGCTGCGATCGATGATCGGATCCTCCTGACGAGAGCCCAGCGCTGCTTTTCAAACAGGCAGAGGCTTGACGAGGAGCAGGTCTGTTGCCCTCTGGGAAGGGAAGAGTTGCGTGTGAAAGACAGGAGGGCAGTTTTTAACACACTGAGATGTAACTGAGCTCCATTATTCCTCGCAACCACAACTCTATTAAAATTGTGCGGGTTGTGCGAAAACACCCCTTTAGGGTCATGATTTGTGCATTTGTGTGGTCGCTGCGCTGTCGGTTTGGGCGGTGACTACTGTGTGTTTGGTGGGAAGCCAGAGGGAGAGCGCAGACCAGATCTGATCTGATCTATACTTTATAGGAACACAAAACCTTTAAGGAAGTGCGCAGCGCAAACACAGGCAGGAGTCACAGGCTTTCGGGCTGCGTCTCAGTTGTGGTCGGGCTACTTAAACTCTTAATGTTGAGAGGAGATCAAAACCAGATCCTGGAAATATTAAGCCAGGGCATAAAAGGGAGAAGTAATTTGTTAATGGCATAATAATATCTAATTAAATATTCTTCAGGCCTGTCAATCACAGCCCGATGATAACGCTGCAGGGACAGTCTGAATTTGCACATTTTGCACCAACCATCATAAATGTTTTATTACTGTATTGTATTGAGTCACTCCTTCACTTACACAAACATTCAGACTGTGCTGATTTAACTGGCCACAGCATTAGCCACAGCTGTCCGGTCTAATCCGTCCAACACATCAGCTCTGTCTTGAATTCTACTATATGTGTCTTCATTTTAAACAAAGAGGACAAAGCACCTTCTAATTTAACAACCAGCAGGACTCCAGCTCTGACTGAGCATCACGTCCATGACAGCTTCAGGAGGTTCAGACTTACAGTAGCTTACCCTTGGTGGCTGCTGACCACTAAAAGCGGCGCTGGGACTCAGGTACAGTAATAGGGTGACATGTGCTGCAGGGGAGTGAAAACGGGCGACTCCAGTAAACGGGCTCCTTTTCGGTTGCCAGGCTTTTTCTTTGTTTTAACGATAAACAGTGGAGGCAAAGTGCCTCCCTGCTGGCACCGTTAAACCCGTCCAAACCCCAGAAGAGCCAAATAAAAGCTGCTGTAAAACTAGACGTTTGGCAGAGGTGGATTTGCCAAAAACCTCAGCTGGCCTCACAAGGCTTCACCCGTGAGACCTGAATGTGGAGCATTGTTGTTTTACTGTCGACTAATTACCAAAGTTCCTGTGGGGGTGTGTGTCTTTGTATGTCAGGATGTCTACACAGGAAAGTATTGGTAATCTGACTGAGCGTACGTACACTGCACGTGACTGGCGAATTAATCACCCCCTTTTGTGACTTTCTTTCCAGTTTGCTGGGTTTATTAGCAAACTATGTCACTTTTAAAAAATCAAAATAACAAATCTCAACAACAAAGACTCATCAGTTCGCCAATGAGCGCACAGCTGTATGAATGCTGACAGGCCTGGCCTGACTGTTGTGCACAGCTGAATGCAGTGTTTTTTACAGAGAAACTGACCTTTACGCTACTGAAAGTAGACAATCTGCCAAATCAGGAGGCAGATCCTCGCTCTACAAAGGACAACGCGTTTCCATTTCACGTTCTCTGCAGTAGGTTTGTGCAGGACGTGAATGTGCAAAGCAGAAACACTGGTGCTCTCGCTTAATAGCGCTGAAATATGAAGTAGTCTCCTGTGGGCCGTGTTTACATTGGTGGTTTCCTAGCATACAGAGGAAACAGCCTGTGAGTCACGCTGTATGCCGACAAGTTGAAGGCGTTGCATAAAGTCATGAGTATGAACAATGAGCTTTTAACAGTAGGAGAGAGGGTAAGTGACAGACAGATGAGACTGAATCAAGGCGGCTGTGCATGTGTGACATCAGTACTACCGAGAATGATAGGGTGATTTGTCCTCATTTGTCTGGTTAACACACACTTTTCAGCAGCAGTGTCACAATAGCAGCCTTATGAGGGTCAAATCAACAATATCTCAGCCACACCTATTAGTGTAGCTGTCTCACTGGTGACTCACCCCTTTTCTACAAAGACATAATCAGATGTAAAAACATTGTTCCAGCCCAGACACAAACATTCCTAAAATTAAAAATAGTTCATGCTAAATCAGACATCTTGGGTTTTGTGCGACACTGAATACAGGGCAGAGGTCAGTTCAGCTATCAGGAGACATATAGTGCGTTTGGTTTTTTGTTTTTTTGAAAAGGCCAGGTCTTCAAAAAAAGGTGGAAATGATTTGCGCTGCCATTTTTTTAGAAATAAAATAGAAATCAAGTCAATACCGCCACCTAGTGGTAAAAACAAAGACACACCAGACGTGGATCTAATATAAAAGGACCCTGGGGTTTTATTTTAAAACATTAAGTTAGATGCATCTATCTTTTCAAAGTTATCCTTTGTCATGCATTTAGTACCTTTGTGTTACAACGTGATTATGTATCACAATAAACTCTATTATTACTATTTTAGTTATCTGTATATATTAAACCAGGGGGGAAGATTAATTTTTGTACTTCTATGTACTTAAATTATATATATATATATATATATATATATATATATATATATATATATATAATATATATATATATATATATATATATATATATATATATATATCTATATATATATATATATATATATATATATATATATATATATATATATATCTATATATATATATATATCCTTTATTTTAGTTTTTTTTTATTTGACTGTTTTATTTAGGCAACTAGCGAGACCCCGTCTGACGTAGTTTCTATGGGACGAGAGTCACAAAAGGCCCCGTTTATGACGTGTATTCTAGTCGCTAGGTTTTAGCGATTGTTGGGGTCAGGTCCGTGGGTTTTTGGAGGGCAGTTCGTCATGGCCCTGAGGGTGATCCGGCTGGTCATCCCGTCGGGAACAACTGCTTTCAAAGCAGTGAATGCTGTACATAAGGTAAAAGCAGAAAATACATGGAGTCGGTTCTGATGTGGCTCAAGAAACGATGCTAATTCACAAGGACAAGCTAACTTAGCTAGTTAGCTACCTAACCGCTAAGTTAGCTGCTCCCTGGCCTGTTCATGTTGTTGTTAGCATCAGGCTGTCAAAACAAGCTGTCGGTATATTGAAGTGGTTAGGTGTTATAATATTGAGTAAAATATGGGGCTATTTAACATTCAATTAAAATGAGATACAGCTGTTTTTGCTATTACCATAAATATCAGTATACTGTATTCTTATATAAATCAATAATGTACAATTTAGCAGCGTTTTTGACTGCAAGTTATAAATGTTATAAATGCTACAGTTTGTATCAGAAAATGTTTTTTGCGTAAACTAGGCAGGTGTTCACACAAGCTCAGTGAGGAGCTTGCGCTACGGCTGGTGGTCCTACATGCTGGGCGAGAGGACGACGCCACGGTTGAAGCAGTACAGCAAGATCTTCTCTGTAGATGGCAACTTGGCTTCAGGCAAAGGAGCACTGGCCCAAAAACTGGCTGACAAGCTGGGTAAGTGTTTGACTGTCACATAACTTCCCTTACTTGTGGGAGTTCTGATCTATTTATTATGATTTGGAGTATTGTCATACATGCAAGCAAAATTAAATTCTGTGTCTACAGGGATGCTCTACATGCCTGAGGCTGACACCTTCTACTTGGACAGAATGATTGGGGAGAAAGTGCCACTTCCTGTTGACTACAATGGAATGTGTAGCCTGGAGAAGTTCTACACAGACCCCACAGCTGCTGATGGGAACAGCTACAGGCTCCAGCTGTGGATGTACACCATGAGGCTGCTTCAGTACGCCGATGCTATTGAACACCTGCTCACCACAGGTAGCACGACCACTACATCAATATAGCAGTGAGACATACACATTAGTGTCTTGTTTGGCCAAGTGCTGGCTCTTTACCTGTATAATTGTCTCATGCAGTTACACAAATCTCCTGTGATATCAGTAACTTTTTAAAATTTTAAAATTACCACCTTATGTTCTTCTGATTCTTTGTATGATTAAGGCCAAGGAGTTATCCTTGAGCGGTCGCCCTACAGTGACATGGTCTTCCTGGAAGCCATGTTCAAACAGGGCTACATCAGGAAGCAATGTAAGTACTGTAGCATTGATAAATTAATTATTATTAATTATTTTTTATTAATTATTATTATTATTATTAATTAAGCACAGCTTTTTTAGCTTAAATATATTTACACTGCTTGTTAAATTATTATCCAGTTAAATTAATTGATTATGGGGTAGAATAGTAACCCATTTCCTAATAAATGCCCCGTGGTCTGCAGGTGTGGAGAACTACAACGAGATTAAGGGCATTAGCCTCTGCGAGTTCCTGCCTCCACACCTCGTCATATATGTGGACCAGGCAGCTGAGGAGGTGCATAGGAAGCTGAAACAAAGTGGCAAGGTAGTGAGGGGTTTGCCGAAACCTGTTATTTCTGTGGGCTACTGGGGTCATACATGCAAATGAATTCTAATTTAAAAAGCAAATTCTTTTTTTTAAACCGCCTCATTTAATGAGCAGGCTTACTTTGATTCAGTTGTCTAGTTTGTCTTTTTAGTCCTTGCAATGATCACTGGTATTGATTATTATTTTCAGTCCTACCTTCAGAACGTGCCTCTGGCGTATCTAAAGAGTATTGAGGAAGGCTACAAGAAGACATTTTTTCCAGAAGTCCGGTAAGCAGATTATTAAATATCTAACCACTGTCAAACTTCATAAGATTGAAATGTTTCCTAAATCATTTGATAGTGGAAAACCTTCCAAACAAACATCAACTGTGTGTGTTTTCTTCCAGTGAAACATCAGAACTGCTTGTTTATGATGCAACCCAAGCCCAAGATATCGATAGGGTAAGTTTGCAACTGACAGGAACTGGGTGATATTTTTCCTAAAAGGTATATTTAAATGTGTATGTCGGCCTTAGGTGGCTGAAGACATTGAATATTTGAAGTTTGAAAAGGGGCCATGGTTGGAGCAGGATGACGTCTCCTATCACCACATGAGGATGCTGTAGGTTTACACACACACACACACACACACACACACACACACACACACACACACACACACACACACTCCCAATCGCTGCCTCAGTCTGTCACACTCTCTTATGGACACATTTGTAAAGTACCTGCAGTGAACTGAAAATTCAGATTTGTCCTGATTGCCTTTTGGGTGCACTGCTCCACTCATACATCATCCTCTCTGTGGACTAATTCCACTTTGTTTCACAGCGTTGAAGATAAACACAATGTGGCAACCCTGACCCACATACCAAGGTTTCTGCCTGAGATAACCATCGGGGCACATGACTATGATGAAAAGTTCTACGCCTATAAATCGGTATGTCCACGACTTATTTATTTGTGGGTTCTTTTAACGGTTTATATTTTGGCAGCATTTCTTTATGGTAATGTTTTCTCCAAGTTGCTCACATTTGATTAATAATGTAGCTCTTCATGTAGCCTTCAACCCTCTGTCCTCACCAGTGGTATTTCTATATGTAGGTCTTAGCATCAGCATCCAAACAGTCCTGAAAGCTGGAACAAGACTAAATCAGTGTCCTTTCCCTGAGGAATGTTTTAGTGGCTCATTCAACAAGCTGTGGTGCAGAATTAGAAGTGCTTTTGTCTTTTTAAATAAAACAAGGAGACCCGGCTCATGTGGTGGTTGTTCAAAGCCTGTAGTGCTTTTGTTGTGTAGCTCAGCTTGTCTGATCTGCCTGTGAAGCATCGCCTCTGAGTTCTTTAGCCTGAAGTGTTGTAACACAGTGGTTCACGCGGTGCCTGGTGGGTTGTAGTACTTCTGATATTATAATATGCTGATAAATACACTGTGCATTTTCGGGCAACTGGGGAGCAGATACAAACAGCAGCAGTGCACATGGCTGTTCACGCTGTTCTGATGATTGATCTATTGATTGGCAGCAGCAGGTCACAAAGAAACACAGCATTGTTCCCACAAAGGCAAATAAAAAGCAGCAAGTGTTTGCAGGAAGGAGCGGAGTCTGACATGTTTGAGGCCTCATCAATCATTTAGGATGGAAAAAAATCACATACCAATTTTAATATTGTAAGATCCACATAGTATGAATTAAACTTGAGATATGGCTGATGCTACATAACGTCTACCAGGCTGTTGGCTGTTTAACAGAACAAGTTGAGCACTGCTGTGTCGTGTTACTTTATTGCAGACACACATGCAGAAACACTCACTGCACTTCTGCAGAAATGTTATCTGTAGATGAATTATCCTGCCTCTGGTTTAACGTAGACAAAGTGGGAGAAATCATTGCGTTTTATTGCGTCAGTTAGAAGAGATGTTCACTGATCCTGGAGATCAGCTGGAGACTAATGAGACATTTCTCACTGTTGTCTGCTAATATTCACCAGCTCTGTTGTGTCCAATTAAGCTGCAGGAAGCGGCGCTGGCCTTTTTGTTTTTATGTGGGTCTTACATTATGTTTTGCTGAGCCCAACACAATCATATTGAGGACCCCCGTCTTTCATTTAAATCCTCTCTCCTCTATATATTGAGCACTTTTATTTCTCTGCCCTCTCCCATCTGAGTCCTCTGCATTGTCAGAGTGATTGAACCAATTTTCTTCCGCTGAAATATTGAACGACTTGTAGCTACAAGGAGGCAAATGCCAGTTGTGGAATATTCTACGAGGCTTTTGGTATCATCAGTCTTGCAGGGAAACATTTGGATCTGACCTTTTCAAGTTATTGACTGGAGACTTTTTTTCTCTTTGCGGTCTCCTGCGCTGCTATAATCAGGCAGGGCAATGCGACAGGAGGATGTGACCTGACATTTTGTTGTGAGCCTGGAGACAAAAAGGAGAATGTGACACGCGGCGGCATAATCTCACTCAGCACATTTGAGTTGACAAAGTAAAGTCGCGGAAAGATGATTGTAGCTTTTGTTGTGTGTTTTGTCCAGAAAGACAGTTTGAGGGTCATTCGAGACTAAGCTAAAATTTGCTTTGTTGCATTTAGCAGACAAATCAACCTTTTTAAATGGTTCTTTTTATTCACTTGTTAAAAATTGGCTTCATAATTAGCGTCACATTGTTCAGCTGGCTTTCTGTTAAATATACTTTGTATTTTCTTGTAGCTTCCTGGAAAGAAGTACGCTCCTGGCTATAACGCAGACATCGGAGACAAAAACATCTGGCTGAAGTGAAGGAGTCTAAAAGTCCATCATTAATTCAATCCCTGTCACCAGCTGCTCAGCTCGCTGCTCGCAGGCTGACCTCTGGACCACTCGTCTGTTATTGATCCAGGTGGCCTCTGTTGTACATCCAAAATAATCTGTATGTATTAAAAATAATAAACTTTGAATCTAGTGAAAGTTTTGTTGTTTTGAGAGAGACGAGGAAACTGAACAGAGTCTGGTGGTGACAGTGGCCTTAAGTACTTTACTCCATCATACTTAAAGCTTTATTTAAGTTGGGTTTGCAAATATGAAACATAATCAACTAAAGAAAAACAAATGATTTATTATATTAACCAGCTGTTGGTACAAAATAGATTAAATCTTTACCAACTTCTGTTTTTTAATTGGTTCAGAATATAATATTTTGTGTCTCCCAATATTTGCTTTAGTAACTATAGAAACAAAGTAAAGGTTCCATTTCACAGAAACAGTTTAATGGATGTTGTTGCCAAAAGTTTGGAGTCAGTCAAGATGAACTGATTTAACAAAGTGAAATCCTTCCATATATATTTTACTTTGATTACACCCTGTTACACGTTTTCCCATCATATTTTTCTTGTGCCTATCAGCTGACTGTCAATCAGCCGCCACCACCTCCTTATCACTCAGACAATCACAAGCTCCCAGCCTCCCTCACAGCTCATCATTGTCTCGTTTCTGCTAAGTCGTCTTATTTGGTCTGGAGTTTTATTTTGAAGGACTGGGCCTGAGATGATTAGGTTGTGATCCTATTTGCTGGAGGAGGCTCTCGTAATCAAGATCTGATCGGCAGCGCAGATAGAGGATAAACCAGGCTCAGCGGCATGTGCGGGATAGATGTGGCTAAATCTCCAATATCTCGCTTCCTGCTGCCACTTGGCTACATCCTCTCCTGCCGCCGCTCCCTCTTCACCACGACAGACCAGGACAGCATCTGGCCGATCTAATCCAATGTACCCTGGATCAGAGTGCTCACCTGTGGAGAAGAGGATGCAATTCATCCATCCATCCAAGACCCCTGGGGCTCCTCTGACCGAGCGGACATGCGACAACAGGTGAAGCCCTAAACAGGAAACAGGAGGACCAGGAATGAAACGGTCTGTTTGACCTGTGCAGAGACAGTTCAAAGCTCTGTACCTGGACTTAACTGAAATCAGCTACGTCGCTGTAATGACGGTTCAACAAAAAGAACGTTTACTTCTTCGTGGGGGATTTCTACGAGTGTGTAACTGCAGCTCCTTCATCAGCCCCTCTAATAAATCCCACAGTCGCAGCTCTGCTCTCTCTGCTGCACTTGACACACTGGATGATGAAGGCACTTGAGTCCAGCTTCTCAACACGGTCCAGGTTCTCCTTCCCAAGCCTTCCAGGGCTGCCAGGTAATGCTCTCTGCTCACTTCACACCCAGAGAGCGCCGACGGAGCCCGGGGGGAGTTCTGTTCCTGGAAAGATCCAAACACTCAGTGGTGAATGAGGAGATGCTGTGGAGCAGCAGTGGATGCAGGAGACAGTTACATCCCTTATAACAAGCTGGAAGTGCCCCCGGAGCCGCGCAGGTGAGGAATGATAGTGAAGTAGAAATAAGAAAGCAACCAGAGGGGGAGAAGAAGACGTTCCTCAGCCTGTTCTAGTAAGTTAATAAACCTCACGCCATCAGTCTTATTTCCTCCAGAGGAAACACAGACGTACAAGTCACTCAATGTGCAACACAGTCGCAAACAGCTTCTACCCGACCTGAACGCTGAGACAGTGCAGCCTCCATTCCTGCCATGAGCTGAAAGCAGGTTGTCGACTCGCACTCGCACTCGCGGAGCCAGAGCATCGGGTCGACTCAGACGGAGGCAGTGTGAATAATTGACAGCACAGCAGCCTGGTGCAGTCACAGTCAACTAGCGGAGGATGGAAAACATGAACTCCAGAGAAAGGAGCCTGGCACCGGTGTTATCTGTGGGACGAGGCTCAGGGAACGGGAGCAGGAATTTGTTGGATTGATTTGTAACCAAGATGTTTCAGCAGCAGAAGGAATTTACAGGTTGAGGGAAACGCAGACAAAGGCAGCGGTGGCAGGTTTGGAGGTTTGGATGCTTGTTAAACCTCCACTCACATCTGCGTTGGGTAAATATGAGCCGACGTTCAGGTCAAGCTGAGCCTGAGCCTCACTCGCTGCCACTTACTGCTTCCTCTTAAACACTCTCCTCTCCCAGTTACGCCTCAGAGTTTGTGACTGGACCCACAGAAGTTAACTGGTGATCCGTTGGTGCTGAATGTCCGACCAGCTCACGCTTCATCTAATCCCAGCCTCGACTCGGCTCCACAGCCGACGCTTACTAGAGTTTAAGAGATTAAAGACGTCCACTCATTAGTCAGAGGCACGAGTTTGTACCATCAGACTGAATGCGTTCGCAGGTTTTGGAGGCAAACTTTCACGCTGGGGATTTGGGAATTGACATCACTGCAAAGCGCTTGGCTAAAAGCCGACTTTAAACCTTCATCTAAAACCCACAGCCTCCAGGATTAGGACTAATTTAACGCTGTACGGCAGGCACATATTGAGCATGATGCGTTTGGGCGCAGGTTTCCTTGCGCTGCAGCGCCCTGGGAGGCCTCGCGGGCCGGGCCGGGTCGGGCCGGGCCCAGGGAGGATTACTGGCGCTGGAGCGTCATCTCAGCCACAGAGAGGTGCATCATGGGAGAGACGACGCAGAGAAGCCACGCCACCGATCCCGGTCCATTCCCACCTGATGAACGCCGGCCACCGCTCGTATCAGGGCGTGTGTTGCAGCTCGGAGGAGGCGCGTTCATCCCGCCAGGCTTCAGCAGGTGGCACTGTTGCTTTCTGCAGAGGTGGCGTCTGAGGACGCGGAGCAGAGGGGATTGTTCCGACGTGCACGCCGCTCTGGACGCTCCAGACGCCTCGGAATTCAGAATACGCGGTTCCTGTGTGAAACAACAACACCTTTTACATCTTTACATCTGGCTGAGTTTTACATTACGGCACCACGGTGCTAATGGACGGACTGGAACGAGTCCAGGTTGTGGCTATTCACAGATTCATTAAGGCAAAGTCGTCCTTTGTGCAACTAAGTGACGAACAACGTAATGCACGACAATAACACGTCTTCGTTCTAACACCAGACAAGTCTGAATAACCTCAGTTGTGTTCAGACACGTTACAGTGTGTCACAAACAATTACTGCAGCATTTGTGTGCTTGTTATAAATGCTGCATTGGGGACCGTGTGACCCCCAACTCCCCCCAGGTCTTCTCACGTCAGCTGTTATTTATAAGACAGATGCTGCAACATGAGAGAAGCTGCTGGGAGGTGAAACGCTCTCCTCCGAGGCTTGTTCCAGATGTATTACCCTCAATATTCATCATAACAACACGGGGGAAGTGAGCAGAAAACAGGCCGAGCAGACACACAGCGAGTGTGTGGATGATGAACAGCACCGGGCGACGGCGTGTCCGCCTGTCGCAGTCAGTTCACCATTAGATGGAATTCATCAGCGTTAAAGTAGGAGCTGAGTCAGAATCCAGCGGAGTCCAGAAACCCAGCAGTCACAGAACTGAGGGCTCAATTACTCACAGGTCAAGGTTCAGGTTCAGGTTCAGGTCCAGTGGTTCAGGTCCAGGTCCAGTGGTCCAGGTTAAGTTCCAGTGGTCCAGGTCCAGGTCCAGGTTCAGGTCCAGTGGTCCAGGTTCAGGTTCAGGTTCAGGTCCAGTGGATCAGGTCCAGGTCCAGTGGTCCAGGTTCAGGTTCAGGTCCAGTGGATCAGGTCCAGGTCCAGTGGTCCAGGTTCAGGTTCAGGTCCAGTGGTCCAGGTTCAGGTTCAGGTCCAGTGGATCAGGTCCAGGTCCAGTGGTCCAGGTCCAGGTCCAGTGGTCCAGGTTAAGTTCCAGTGGTCCAGGTCCAGGTCCAGGTTCAGGTCCAGTGGTCCAGGTTCAGGTTCAGGTTCAGGTCCAGTGGATCAGGTCCAGGTCCAGTGGTCCAGGTTCAGGTTAAGTTCCAGTGGTCCAGGTCCAGGTCCAGGTTCAGGTCCAGTGGTCCAGGTTCAGGTTCAGGTTCAGGTCCAGTGGATCAGGTCCAGGTCCAGTGGTCCAGGTTCAGGTTCAGGTCCAGTGGATCAGGTCCAGGTCCAGTGGTCCAGGTTCAGGTTCAGGTCCAGTGGTCCAGGTTCAGGTTCAGGTCCAGTGGATCAGGTCCAGGTCCAGTGGTCCAGGTCCAGGTCCAGGTCCAGGTCCAGTGGTCCAGGTTAAGGTCCAGGTCCAGTGGTCCAGGTTAAGGTCCAGTGGTCCAGGTCCAGGTCCAGGTTCAGGTCCAGTGGTCCAGGTCCAGGTCCAGGTCCAGTGGTCCAGGTCCAGGTCCAGTGGTCCAGTGGTCCAGTGGTCCAGGTCCAGGTCCAGTGGTCCAAGTTCAGGTTCAGGTCCAGTGGTCCAGGTCCAGGTCCAGGTCCAGGTCCAGTGGTCCAGGTCCAGGTCCAGGTCCAGGTCCAGGTCCAGTGGTCCAGGTCCAGGTCCAGGTCCAGTGGATCAGGTCCAGGTCCAGTGGTCCAGGTCCAGGTCCAGGTTCAGGTCCGAGTCGAGTCCTTGGTTCGTCGTCGTCCACCGTCAGTCAGCTGCTCAATGGTTTCCTCACGACGATCAACACAGTCCAGCCAGTCGCCTCCAAACCAAGCAGCCAACGTCAAGCAGAAGATTCTGGGTGGAACCAAACGTTCTCCAAGAACATCCACAGCTTCAGTCCAAGTAATACAACAACCCAGGAGCAAAGGAAACGAACCAGGACTCAACACTAGACAGAACACACAACCTGACTTAAGCCCTGGACTTGGAATAAAGTGGAATAAATTAGTTACTGGAAACATAACGCACAACTTATATGGGTGACAAAGCGTGACTAATATGGTCTAACACCTGGTTAGCTAAAGGCTAACGGCTAACGGCTAGCAACAGGCATGGCTTAACACGCTGTACCTGAGAGGAAGCGGCAGCAAAAAGAACGCAGGACGCAGAGGAGGCTCCGGTGAGAGGAGCTGCGACTGGACCCGTGGTTGGAAACGGTGGGGAACACGGAAGTGGGCGTGGTCCAGACGAAGGGGCGTGGCCAGAGAGGGAAGCGTGAGAGAATGGGAGCCTGACCCGACGTCAGCTCATCAGACGGCTCCTCGCGACTCCTCATCTTATAGTTGGAGCAACATTGAATGAGTGTTTGCTACAATAACACCGTTTACGTGCATGTAACTTACAGGAGACACTTTAAATCACCTTCTTCTACACCTGGAAAGTCAAACTCAGGCCACTCTTCTGCTCCAGCTCCCTCTCAGTCAACAGCTGGATGAGCCAGCAGACACAGCTGTTGGCAGTAATCAGCAGAGAGCTGGAAGCAGCAGGGACGCGGCCCTGGAGGAGGCACCTGCAGCCTTCGCCCACTTCCACACCAGCCGTCCGCTCTGGACTCGACTGGAACATCTGAGGGCTTTTTCCAGCGCTGTTACGACGCCACACGGGCCGAGTTCTCCGTCATGTGTGCTGACAAGTCATATAATAGGATTATTGATAATCTGTCACCCCTGGTTGTTTATGTGCTGCTCCGGTTCACGTGTGATACTCGAGTGGAGGCGCGTCCACGTTCTTTTATTGACGCGTGGCACCGGTTGATGTGACCTGTTATTTTAAACCCCAACAGTTGCTTCAGGAATAAAAGGAAGAGTCAACACTGATATATGGACACGTGGGACCGCTCTAACGCGTGGCTGATGCTGGGTTTGGGGTTTTAGGAGGCCGTGTCCCAAATCAGCGTTCAATTAGATGCAAAATCATGCAAACAACACAGACGTGTATTAATAAGAGTTTCAATAACTCCCCTGTAAATGTCACCAGTATCGACTTCCTGCCTGCTGTTAAACAGGGACCGAGGGGAGAGACAGGAACAGAGGAAAGAGCAGGAAATGATCAAAGAGCTCAGCAGGATGTGTGAGCGGCGGATCCGGCGAAAAGGCCAAACGGCGCCGGTCCTTTGTGCAGAGCAGCGCCCGCGTGCGCGGCTCCGTGTCCTCGGGTCTTTGGAGCTGTCCGTCCCCGAGCTGCTTCAGCGGCGCATCGTGACACGTCTGACACACTTTCACAAGATAGCGTCAATATGTCAGCTGCGAGTGCCGGGCTGCGGCGAAGACTTTAGCGGCTTTGACAGCGTTGAGTTTCCCCACGATATTTCACAAGTGCCAAAAAAAAAAAAAAAAAGTGGAGAGAAATTGATTGCATCAGTGGCACATTAAATATCTGTTGCGCGATCGTAGACAGAGTCACAGTCCTGGAATCTCCTGCTAATTAATGCCCGTGATCTGGGCTTCCAGGATAAATTAGCAGTTAGCTTGTGATAAGTCTGCGGAGGACGATAATGTGAATAGAACTTTCCTTCATTATCTCCCAACTGATACAAATGGTCGTATAGCAAATGTAATTTCCAGGCCGTTCCCTTATCTTGGCTTCGTTGCCGTACAAAAGCATTGCCTCTCATACTCGTGGAGCAATAAGATCGTGCAGCGAATGACAAATATTCCTTTCTTTCATGTCACAATTCAGTTTTTGCCCCTTTATTCTCAATTCTTTCTTTTGTAACACTTCACTGAGGATATTCTGCAGTGATGGACGTGAGTAGGTGCTCTTTGCATCAGCCGCAGAACAAAGCGCCGGCGGAGGAGCAGCCGGTTGCCTGATTGACAAGCGGCAGTCGAGCCCTCGGAGGGCTGTTAATCTTCCCCTGTGAATGTGGGAATTATCTCGCCGGCCTCCTGCCCTCGCACAAAGAAGCAGGAGTCAAGTTTGGGAATTAGGCAGCGCAAGGACATGCTTCATCGTTTAAGCTGCGCCGCCGGAGAAGTTTAGGTGAAATCTCATCCGCCTGAACAGGGAAAAACTTTATTTACACTTGCACTTGATCCACATTTGAATCAAAGCTGCTTTGTGGAGGACGTCGCAGATGTGACACCGTGCATGTTTGTCCGGCTCCGTCTAAATGGACCCGGTTCTGCAGCTTCAGGTCCAGTTCGGACCGTTTCCTGCCTCCTCTGACGACCCAGGATTCACGGCCCGTTGCGGCGTCATCGTGAGCCGGGATCGGGTTCAGTCGACTCCAAGCACCCATGGATCCGCTGGTATCAGAATGAGAGGGCGAGCATCAAAGTGCGTCGGCTTAAACATAATTAAACTTAAACACGTGGATTGATCGGCTCCTTTTGTTGTCGTCGCTGCAGGTGGTTTTTATTAAACCGCTTCTTGTTATTCATCTGCACGCGTCCGCTTCCGCGTTGAAACCTTCAGGAAACTCACTCATCTCATCCTCACAGGGAGGAAAATGGACATTTTCTCCTGCATCGTCTTCCTCCGGACGCTCCAAACCAAATGCACGTGACGATGTTCTGAAACGAGCCCGAGTGAAAGCAAAGCATTAATCCCTCTGTTTGTTCCTGTTCCCGCGCCGCGTTGTTCCGTCCGTCCTGTGATTATCGCAGGCAAACGTGTTAATTTAAGCGAAGGAAATAATTATTCCATGTTCACGTAAAACTTCTTGGCAGCTTGTTTGTGTTGATAATTATTTCCTTATCTCCAGCCAGCGACCTTGTTGTGGAAACAAAATTACTTTCTTGTAGACATACTTTTCAGAGAAATGGAGTAAACAGCGCAGGCTCCGGCGCCGCTACCTGCTAGGCGTGACTGGATGCTAATTATGTTTGAATGAGCACAGTCGGCTCGCTAAGTTAATAACGCCAAGTTTTACCTGGCAATACAAATTAGAGAGTAATGTATAGCAGCCACACGTCGGAGCTAATCAGCCATCAACACCCACAAACCTTGTCTGATCTCACATATAATTGAGCTTTCTGTGCAGCAGGAGCCGCGTCCTTCAGACGAGCCTGTGCTTTTAGTTCTCATCGGGTTGATATCGACTCATCTTCTGGTGTAAATATAGACTCTGCTTTCACCAGTTCAAACAAACACCTGGAGGCTCCTGAGGCTCAATGGAACCTTCCAGTAAGTTAGTTACTGTTGTCACTTCCAGAGCTGCAAAAACAGAAATAAATCACCCGTTTCTACGACTGCTGTTCGTCTAAAGGGTCTCGGGAGCTGGCGCTGATCCGTTCAGTGGTTGGGTCAGAGTCCGGTCAGTCCATCACAGGGTCGAGGCCTGGAAGTACACAAGTACACCAAGTACATCTACTAGTACTGTACTAGTACTGCAACGCTGCTTTCCTTCAGTATCTCAGTATGAATGTAACATCACTTCAAGATAAAACGCAAAACCCGTTGTTAGAATAATCGTCATCGTAACCAACAGCAACCAGCGACGAGCGGGTTCTGATCCCGGTGGGTGCTGCCTTGCTCACGCGCCGGTAATCTTCATACATGCGCGTCCTGTGTAAACAGCGTCAGCCTCACACACGCCTCTTTATTATTCCAGCGTGTTCTCGCGCTGTGCTTTTGTCCAAGTTTCTCCATTTCTCACTTCCACTTGAGAGCAAGCTGTTGGTTAATTGGAAATTTTTTCCTTGGCAAATACGAGAAGAGGCGCGGGACACACGCACGCGGACACGCCGCACGCACGCGTCCATTAGCGCTTGGCCTCGCGCGTCCGCGGCTAGCGTCCGCTGGCTGCCTGTAATTACTATCATTACGATGAGGGATTTGATGGGAAGACGATGCGAAAGTGAGTGTAAGAAGCGGGTTACGGCCCCACTCGGCGCGGTCAGCACGCGCTGCACGTGCACGTGGTCTGACGGAGTGCATGACGGGAAACGCACCGTGACCCGGCGTTGACCGGAAACGTTTGAATAAGCACATCGCTACGTGAACAAACCGCTTTAATTTGCGCTGTCTCATTATTAGCTCTGCTCTTAATGTTTAATATATTCTGATTAACGCGTAGCGTTGCGCTGTCGGCGCCGCTCGCAGCTTTAGTACCTTCTTAAAACGAGCTGCTTGACGAATGTACTCAGTGCAGCACCAGGTTGTGACGCTAATGCAGCGTCTCATTACAGCCCGTTTTCATTTGAACGCGCGTTCCTTTAATTGTGCTGTGCCGCGGTTTGTCCTTCGCGCTGCTCTTTTCTCAGTTGGAGCCTTTTGTCTACGCGTCTTTTTGTGCCGTTCACTCTTTCAGAATCTGCGCACACTTTTAATGCATCGACATCCGAAAGTACAAACAGCAGCTCGTTCTCCGCGTCTGTCGACACCTAATGAAAGCAGCGCACCGTCACGCGCTTTAGAATAAACAGTCCATTTTTTCGCAGCTTATTATTTTGATCCTGAAATAACTCAAACATAAGCAGCTCCTCTATTATTCTTATCAGGCTGAGCTGCTGCTGGAGTGACAGCTCGTGGATCTGCCCACAGGCAGCGCGTGTGGGAGTAGTTGGAGGCTCGTTGTGGCCTCGCAGAGTTTGTGTATTTCTGCCCTGATTGTGGAAGCGTTTGATCCTTTGAGAAGCACTGAAGTCCCTTCCTGACACTTCCTCCACTTCCACTGGCGTTTCCTGGCACCCTGGATCGTCTCTGCCTGTCCGAGTCCAGCGTTTGATGCTCCTGAAGCAAATCCAGGCTTCAATTAGCGCTGCTGGCGATGCTCCGCTCCGCTCCCAGTCTGCAGGCGGCCGTTAGACCCACAATGAGCACCTGAGATAATCGTTGACGCTCCAGATGCTGCTTCCTGCAGCCCCGACTCACAATGCCCACATACTGTATGTGCATGCTTCTATAGCACCAGTTCTCCCAGTTGAAAGCCATGCAGAGCGTCGCGTACAGCGCCGCTCATTAACGCAGACTTTTTGGAAAGAAACTTGTTCTCCAATTTTCCCCCACTGCTAAAAACAGCAGCCGCTCCCAGGAGTTTGTGTAGGTGGCCGCGCAGAACACAAAGAAGCACGCTGCAGCTAATGAATAAGCCTCCGTGATGCTTCCAATCCCACTTCTTTGGGTGTGTGAGTGCCGGCGTCTGGGGACAAACACTCAGGGGGCGACATTTGGCGAATGGGACACGTGTGCATCCATCTTTGGTGATTTAAAAGCATGCGCCAGCTGTGAGGCTGTTACAACACGGAGTCATCGCTTTACTTCCATTATTTCATTACATCAGACTGACAGAGGTTCACTTATCACAACTGGTGTCTGGTACTGTATATTTTCTGGCCAATTTAGCATGATTGGTGTGGATAATTATGCACAGCAACCACCATAAACACAGATGGAGGCCTCTCACAGAGCAGCCTGCACAGCTGATGGCTGCTGGAGAACACACATATCACACAGGTTACATGAGGGTTCAACCTGGCTGCAGACGCCACCTTTCCCACACCCGTGTTCAGTTCCATCCTAATTGGCCGGTGAAATCCGCTGGTCAAGATGAAAACGTCCTGTAGCCACGGACGAGCCCGCGAGGCGTGAGGGCGACCTGGCCGTGATGTCGCCGCCGCCAATTAAAAGCTGGTGGTGCAGATGATGAGAAGCCTGAATTCAGGGGCGGAACCAAACCTGCAGCAAATCCCTCACACCTACGTGCATTAAACTGAGAGGAGAGTTCAAGAGGTGGAATGTGGAACTTGGAGCTGTCACACGTGGGCTCCACCGCCGGTCGCCATAGCAACCTTTGATTATCTCTGCTGTGAATTGGTTGATTGTGGCATATGGAGCCGGGCTGTATATGTGCTACACACACACACACACACACACACACACACACACACACACACACACACACACACACACACACACACACACACACACACACGAGTCCAAGACTCGTACTGCAGTATTTTTACTTTTAGTGTTTTAAACCTTCCAGTGAAAAATGCTGAGACGGGACTCGAATCGACCCGCGAGAAATCAACCTGCAGTGATTCTCCGCCTCGTCTGGTGCCTCCTTCAAAGCGCTGCTGACAAAGTGGCACCGTGATGGTGGGAAACAGGAGATCAGAACTAAGTGAAAGTGAAAAGTCAAATATTTATTGTTACAGGAGCATCGAATCACGCCGACGCTCGAGGTTCTGAGGGAGAAATGAACGGCACTTTATGGAAAGTGGACTTGTTTTATCCAAAGTGTGATGAAAGTGTCCTTTCTGCACCACATCGAGCACAAAGACATGAATAATCACCTGAAGTACGTCAGTAGTGCTTTAGAAAGGCTGTGGGGCTAAAAGCAGAACCCCGAGCGGCCATAAGAGACTGAGACCCGATCCAGCAGCGGAGGTGTTCTCCTTTTAAAGACTTTTCTTTAGAAATGCTGAAAACACGAGGAGGCCTGAACACGAAGGAAAGTCATGGAAATGAACTCAAAATGCGATAATTGGTCCCAGTGGAAAGTTCAAAACTAAAACCTCCGAGAAGCTAAAACACCAAAACAAGAGGTTTCCTTTAATTGGGAATCCAACTCCTCCTCATCATATTCATCCTCGGACCTCAGGAATCACAGCGCAGGCGCCGGCGGCAGCGTTTCTGCTCCGGCGACACCAGAACCGGGTTCAACGCTCCCACTGTGGCCTTTGAGACCTGAGTTAGAGAAAACCCTGACATTTCATTTGCTTTTGTTTGTGAGCAGGACTCGAGAAAGAGGAAGCTGAGCTGCAGCACAAACCAAACAGTCTGTGCCTGTTTCCTGAAAAGAGAAATCCTTAAAGGCTCTTTGAACGGAGCAGCACAAAATAAAAGGTTTAAACCTTGAGCCGTTTGGTTCCTGGACGCGGCTCCGCGTCCTGACGTCCTGCGTCATTGGACTCGTAGCGCGAAGCTGCTTTTAAACTGTCACCGGGTTTTGGGCTCCACGGCTCCACTGACACTAATGGCGTAAGTCCCTTAATGTGCAGAAGCTGTTTAACTGCTGCTGTCGGACGCACTGAAGCTTTTACATAATCACTGTAACTTACTAAGGAAAATGATACACACCAGTCAGAAGCATGTGGTCATGAAGCGATGAGAGACGCTATTAAGCAAAAGGTGGGGCACAAACAGGAATGAATCAGTCTCCAGTCACAGACACAGATGGAAGTGCTGCAGCGCGTTGACGGAGGTAATGAGCCTGAGCGCTGCAGCTGGAGGACGCGGGTTAAAGCACACAAACAGAGACACAGTCACGGAGTCCGGCCTGCACGGCTCCAGTCACAGGACAAACCAGTCAAACCAGTGCAGGCGGAGGAAGAACCCGGTCAGAGCGGAGCAGCAACACAGGCCGCTGCTTTAAACACATCTCAGCTGCTGAGAAGCTGCTTTGTTTCTGGTGCATCTCTCTTTATGCAGCAGCTTGAATTCCACCACTGGATTCTGACCGGCTCATCACTCACTGTAGTTCTATTGACTGAAACAATCCGGTCCCACACGTACAATCCACTGATGGAGGTTTAGTCCTGAGCAGAAAATGTCCACAGCAGCTGCATGCGGATGCATTGGTCACTATCATTAATATACAAATGACAACATTCAAAAATGTGAAATATAAAAGACGAAATCTGAATATGTAGTTTTTTAAAAAAAATTGCTTTGTTCCACTTCAGAATCAAATCTTTGAGAGAGAGGTCACAAATTTGACTGGTTCATTCTGTATATTTTAAAGGCACATTCACCCTCTTTTCTTCAGGTAACGTTTCATTTGTGTGGAGCCAAGTTCATTTTCCTTCCACCAGAAACTCATATATTATGTTTTAGACATAACAGCAGATCTGACAAGTGTCCTCTTGATTCTGACTCCAGAACCATTCAAACAGACCTTGTGTTTGCAGTCACTCATTTCATTATGAGAATGCCTTTTTTAAGCCGAGGCTAAAACGAAACTCAGAACACCAAAGGTTAAGAAGATAAAAATGAACAGATGTGTTCTTTTAATTAAATTCACAAAGAGGCGAGATGAAGTCTGAACCATGTTTTGTCTGAATTCGCTGATGCTGAAGGATTTCGAGGCTTTAGCTTCTCTGTGGAACCAGGTTCTAGCTGCTTCTCTTGTGTTTCTCCATCTGTCCTCATCTACAGGTTTCATCACTCTGAACTTAAAGAAATGTGGTGCAGATGAACTGCCCATTATTCATTTAGTCCATTCTTAGAAAAAGCTTTTACTGCTTGGTCGGAATTTACATACAACACTGGCTCCGGCTTTACAAAAAAGAGAAATCGCTGCCAAAAACTGTAAAACGCCTTCAGCTGCAGAATTTTTAAGCAAGTGCTAAGCAGTCTATCTCTTCACCTGCCAACACTGACCTTTGCCAGGAGGCCGTCGTACAGAGGGCTTGTCCTCCTCCCACGGAAGGTTTATTCAGCACACCGTCGCCCAGCAGGACGTCTCAGAACCAGGGCCCAAAGTCTGAGCACGCAGTGATACGACCGCAAAAAGACAACGACTGGAGGAAACAGCCTGAAGACGACGAAGGAGACAGAAACCGAACCGATCCGTCAGCAAACAAGCAGGACACACACTGAAGAGGCCAAAGTTATGGAAACAACAAAACTCAGTAAGAAACAAAATCACCGAAAAGACACAGAACAACTAAAGAAAAACCAGAACTCACTCAAAGTGACCAAAACCAAAGTGAGTCGTGAACCTGCACAGCTGCATGTGGTCCGACCGTCCTACTGGACTGGGTGTCCTCTACTGGTGTCCTACTGGACTGGGTGTCCTCTACTGGTGTCCTGCTGGACTGGGTGTCCTCTACTGGTGTCCTGCTGGACTGGGTGTCCTCTACTGGTGTCCTACTGGACTGGGTGTCCTCTACTGGTGTCCTACTGGACTGGGTTTCATCTACTGGTGTCCTACTGGACTGGGTGTCCTCTACTGGTGTCCTACTGGACTGGGTTTCATCTACTGGTGTCCTACTGGACTGGGTGTCCTCTACTGGTGTCCTACTGGACTGGGTGTCCTCTACTGGTGTCCTACTGGACTGGGTGTCCTCTACTGGTGTCCTGCTGGACTGGGTGTCCTCTACTGGTGTCCTACTGTCCTACTGGCAGGACTGGTTTTCTGCTGCCATGAAAAACTTCTGGTTGAACTCAAACCATCTCACAACAGATGATTAACAATATATTCACTTTTATTATTAAATTATACATCTATACAATAGATCCTTAATAAAACTGCAGCTATACAAATCATTAAGAAGAAGAACCCACATCATATTAGCCATTGCAATATAACCTAAACACTCTGAGAGGTATGTGTTCATTCTGATACAGATCTGCAGATCAGCTGATTCAAACGTTGTCACCTGGTGGAAAGAAAGCCTTAGTTTACATGTGTTAGTGAGCGTCTCTGGGCCTGGGCTCGGACTCGATGTTGGAACACGTAGGAATCATGGGGTCCGGACAAACTGAGGAGCTGTTGAATGGGTGGTAACATTTGATGCAGGTGAGACTGTCACATCTCAAGACATACTTAGATTACATGGACATGCACAGGTAGAGTCCAGAGGCTCGAGACCCCACGTCCTCCTCCAGTCGCGAGGGTGAGTCTTTCGTCCGTGGCTCCGTCAGCGCTCTGAGCCGCTAAATGGAGTCAGCTGCTTCTCACAGACGCAGCCTCAGCGCGTTCTGACCGACCCGCCTGATAATGAGTTCAACCTGTTCACAGAGCTGATGGATTTTAACACGACCGCTCCTCTGGCACCTTCAGCTCAAACGCTACAGATCCAATATGTTCAAATCCACGCTTTGATTTAGTTACTGTAGATTTAAGACTTCTGACTTACAATCAACCAGAGTTTGGTATAGAAAAGTATTCAGCTGAAACATGTAGAAAACACATTTCCCTGTAATCAGACAGCAAAGGGAAGTCAGGTGGCCTTTTGAGCCTGCTAAAAGCTCTACGGCTGCGCCCGCTGCTGCTGGTGGCTCCCACGGACGCGCCCACGCCGGAGGGGAGCGTTTCACCTGCAGCAGCGCAGCGTCCTGGACCACAGCTCCACACTGCCTGCAGCTGAGCAGACGCTCCCGTGCGGCATCAGTCACTGCAGAGGCTTTTGGCCTGGAGACGCTGCTTCCTGCCTGCAGCCGCTCACAGGTGGTTGCAAATGAAGCTGTTACTGTGTATATCACTTCAGATTTAAATATTCTAATCTGCTCCATTGATTCCTTAATTCTGCTACTCTCATGGTTCAATATACACACGTGTTTCATGTACCGGAAATAAACACACCCATGATTTGCACAATGAATAAATATACTATTACCTATTGCCTCAGGCTGCATGTACCTGCACGGTGGCCCCTCTCCACTAACCTGTGAACCTCCACGGACTATTTCAGCTTGTCTACGTAGCAGGTGGACGTACAGCAGTGCATGATGGGAAACTCCGCTTTTGATCCACGCTCGTGGGTTGCACAACCGAATAACAATAAGCTCGTCTGTGTGTGGATGCGACCGCCTTTGTGCAGATCACACAGTAAATTGTGTTAAATAAAAAAAACGGGTATGCAAATTAGGCACTCGTACAGTATAGGCAGTATTGTCCGCGTTTCTTCTTCTACAACATTCACCACCACTGGAAAAACAAAGACAGCAGCCGACGTGTGCATATCTTACAGGCCTGGCCTACGTTTCCTGACGTTGCGTGTACAATTGAGTGGGTCCCACTGAGCCGTGGACGTCTCAGCGTCTGAGGGGGTTTAGAAGTTGTGCACATTCAGGATGGGCGGCGGCGAGCGCTCGCTCGCTCGCGGGCGGGAGGCGTCCGCGCCGCCTTCTTCACACGACGACAGAAACCACAGCAGCTGGATCGGGACAGTTTTACCAACATCGACTACACTGGAAAGGTTGAGCCTCTGGCCGGCGGTGGAGAGTGTCCCCGGGAGGCGTCCAGGGCGCGGGGACATACGTGGTCAGAGAGGCTGCGGGGGCGCGTCCACCTGTGGGCTCTTTGTAATAGAGGTACGTGTGCTTAGATGTAGTACTCCTTCATGTTGTCCCTGACTGAGCTGTGGAGGTGCAACTCTGTCCTGTAGTCTGTGTACACGCTGTGCCTGTGCTCGTCTTTGCTGCCGCCGCCGCCGCCGCCGCCGCTCCTCCGGGCCCGGCGCTGCTGGTAGAGGAGGCGACTGATCACAGCCAGGGCGCAGACGGCGATGAAGACCACCGCCGTGACCACACCTGAGGAGACAGCAGGAGGACGCGTCAGTGGACACAGGGTGGAGCCTCCGTCACACACAACGCAGCACTCTGATCCTGAGTCAGTCCTGATGATGTCAGACTAACACAAAGTACAGATGCTAATTACTGGACATTCAGCATCAACGTGCGCTTCTTCTCCCTGACAGCTAAGGAGAATAATTAGTCGCTGATACTGAGCTTCTTATTATTGAGACTGTAGTTCACGTCGTATATAAACAGTGTGATTTCTGCCTGTACAGGAACCTGTTTAACATAATTACTGAAGACATGTTTTACAAGTGATTAAAACATTCAATTCTGTTTTTTCTGCTGCAGAAACACTGAGAGGTTTCCTTTTATCGAGGATCTGTTGGATTTACACATGTGAAGTGTAATTAGCTACTGTACACACACAACTGAAATAATAAATTACTGAATTATCAAACCAAGGAGTTTATGATAAACAGGGTTGATGCTCATCGTAGGTAGAAATTATCAGATTTATTGGCCGTTTCCAACAGAGGCGTTAATAAATGAACAGCGGTCCTTTGGGCCAATCCTTCACTGTACCCAATACCCTCACTGAGTAACATTAGAGGCCCGATACCACTTTTATGTTACTGTGTGAGGGACGAGTCTCTGGAGTCTCCACCGGTTGCCTGGAAACTGGTCCCAGACAAAAATACTCTTGCACATGAACCCTCCACTACCTAGAAACTGTTGTTTTTACACTTGGGTTTTCATAATTAAACACAAACTGAGTACGGTGTTAATTAGTGCAGTTCAGGGTGCTGCAGACTTCGACCACGATGCCCTTTAGTCCCTGGCCCTCAGTGTAGATCTACATAAAATATACAGCTAAGCATCATGTAGCTCTAATGCTAATGTTAGCATCGGCCTGTTAACCTATTATTATAGTTATCTACTCTAATCTCCTCTCCAGAGAGCTGCTGTAGAGGAGCGGATGCTGCTGAAGATGCTCCTTCACTGTAACTGTACTGCTGCAGATTTATGACTCAAACCATTTCATTAGTACTTTAAGTCTGACTTCCATTTATTTACAGTCTGTAGCTATTCGGCTGAAACAAGATGACGTGAATATGGACATTCAGTGAGCCTCGTTTTACATTAACACCAGTAAGTCATACTGTATATTCAAGATCATGTTCTCGAAAGAACATGAATCACAGCGACAGCAGGAGTCTGATCACGGAAAATGTGTAAATTACAGAACAACCCTGTGAAGGAAAATCGACCTGGCAGCCGAGCTCAGCGTTCATCGACTGGCTGAGCGTCGGTCTGCACCACGTCCAGGATCAGTGTAAGGCCTCTGGACTAAGAACCCAAAGCCTGTGGGTCCCACAGTAACTCAGTGCTTAAATCTGGTCTCGTCGTAACAGCAGCGGCTGCCGAGGCGTCGTTCATGGAGCACATCATGTGTTTGGGTTGGATGAGGGACGTGAAGCTTATTTCAGCTGAGGACCTCCACAGAAAGCAATTAGACCCGATTCAACCTCTGCATCGTGTTTTAGAAACCGCACAGGAACGTGTTAACGTCGCCTTAAATGCACTTTCAAGCTAATGAAAAGCAAAGCGGGGAAATGATGAAAACGAGCTTCAGCTAAGACTGAATTATCACGAAAGGGGGAAAAAAGAGAAAAACAATCAAGGCGGGAGACGACTGGAGAGAATGACAAATAACAAACAGCCGGGGCTCATTTTGAATTAAGCTGAGGAAAATAAAGCAGCACCGAGGAGACGAAAACAGACCTGCTATCACCGCCAAATCCTTCTGGGTCCCATCGCCACGCTGCTCCTTATCTTTATTGGCTGTTACTGCTTGATCTGGAGGAGCAGAAACAGACAAATTCATTAACGTCACTATCAAACAGGAGAGACTCATATGATGTTAAGATCTCTGTAATCTGGTTGCAACCGTTATCAGCCCGGCGCTAAGCTCTAGCATTACGCCTCGTTCTGTTACACGATAACCGAACCCGCGCTCGCTTCTCGGCAACTCTCTGCCTCGGCGTCAACATCAGGTCCTCCGGCGTCTCCCTCCACCTCTCTGGTTGGCTGATGACATTTAAATGTCAATGACATCATCGCATCGCAATACGATCGATTTAAATTTGAATCCCCCTATGCAGAGGCCTGGTCGCCGGCGGGTCAGGAGACTGGGGCTGAAGCAGCGTCTGGCTGATGCGCGTTGACGCGTTCAAGAGGAGTCACAGGGCGCGAGGCCGGAAGGCGGACGCTGCGGAGGCTTCAGAGGCAGCGGAAGCGTCAGAGGCAGCGGAGGCGTCAGAGGCTGCGGAGGCTTCAGAGGCTGCGGAGGCTTCAGAGGCTCGGAGGCGTCAGAGGCTGCGGAGGCGTCAGAGGCTGCGGAGGCGTCAGAGGCTGCGGAGGCGTCAGAGGCTGCGGAGGCTTCAGAGGCTGCGGAGGCTTCAGAGGCTGCGGAGGCTTCAGAGGCGTCAGAGGCTCGGAGGCGTCAGAGGCTGCGGAGGCTTCAGAGGCGTCAGAGGCTGCGGAGGCGTCAGAGGCTGCGGAGGCGTCAGAGGCTGCGGAGGCGTCAGAGGCTGCGGAGGCTTCGGAGGCTTCAGAGGCTGCGGAGGCTTCAGAGGCTGCGGAGGCTTCAGAAGCTGCGGAGGCGTCAGAGGCTGCGGAAGCGTCAGAGGCTCGGAGGCGTCAGAGGATGCGGAGGCATCGGAGGCTGCGTTTCAGAGGCTGCGGAGGCGTCAGAGGCTGCGGAGGCGTCAGAGGCTGCGGAGGCGTCGGAGGCTGCGTTTCAGAGGCTCGGAGGCTTCAGAGGCTGCGGAGGCGTCAGAGGCTCGGAGGTGTCAGAGGCTGCGGAGGCGTCAGAGGCTGCGGAGGCTGCGGAGGCTTCAGAGGCTGCGGAGGCTTCAGAGGCTGCGGAGGCGTCAGAGGCTGCGGAGGCGTCAGAGGCTCGGAGGCGTCAGAGGCTGCGGAGGCGTCAGAGGCTGCGGAGGCGTCAGAGGCTGCGGAGTCACAGGGTGCGAGGCCGGAAGGCGGAGTCTCTGTGAGTCTCAGAAGCATCACATCCTCTGTGGTTGGACCTGGCATCCGCTGCCTTACACTGGAACTCAGGTTGTAGGTGTGTGTGTTTGCATGAGAGGGAAAACAAACGCGCTGTGACTGAATTGACTCCGTTTAACTCAGCGAGTCTCAGCAGCTCCTCATCTTTGCCTGGGTTTTTACATCGCTTTCGTATTTCGAATTACTTTTATACAGTGTGTTGAGTCATCTGCAGCGACCAGGAGCTACTGTGACAGACGCATGAGGACCTCAATGTTGTAATCAAAAGCCAAATCACTCCTTTCACCAGCAGCAACACAGTCCTACAGAACACGCTACAGGTGCACGCTTTGCACAGTTCAACACTTTAACAGCTAATCTGAACCGTTCGCTGCACTTTATGACAAAAAGCTGCTCCATCATCATTCAAAAAAAACAAATACACAATCGTCTTGACAAAAACAATTAAAGAAAAAAGCCGCAAAGGCGTTTGTCTTGCTGTGACGAGCTGCGAGCTGGAGAGCGCTCCATCAGTAAGAACAGGACTAATGCATGTGTTCTGTCAGACAGACGGATGAAAACACAGCTGACGAGTGTCTGCCTCAGACAGACTGCGCTCCGCAGAATTCACAAGTCGCAGTTAAAAGTACTCAAGAGCGGAGCAGTTGAAGCCAATTAGGTTGATGGTTCCGCTCCGAGTCCAATTATTCGATTTTAGAAGCAGCGGTGCCACCTGGAAACACGAGCCTTAGTTCAATACCATTCAGCTGACTCTGTTCATATGGAGCTTGATCATGTAGTTTAAAAGCTCCCAGCGCAACAACACAGCTACACGCGGTTCTGTGGAAAAGGCCCAGAGTTAAACGTGCAGAACCGGATCGGCGCCGGGCGGCTCACCTTGGAGCGTGTGCGACGTGGACTCGGCCAGAGCGCCACAGTTGGACTGGACCAGCGGGCCGCGGATGGTGACGAGCGAGCTCCCGCGGTTGGTCAGCGCCGCCTTCAGCGGAGCCACGTGGTTGAACTGGACCGAGGACAGGCAGCCCACGAAACCTTTAGCGGCCGCCTGCATCACCTCCTCGCCGAAGTCGTCTGTTCCTGCGGAGACACGGTTAGTTGCACTGATGGTCGCGGTGCAGCACAACACGGAGGAGCGGCGACAGGAAGCCGCGAGTGTCTGGGACTTAAGTGCAATCAGACGGGGACGACGCGGGAGGTTCTGAACATCACGGGAGCACTTACTGGTGACTTTGCCCAATGTCAGGGATCTGATTAAGATCAGCTCTGCATCAGATGACAGCGTGTACTTTTTGTGGATGTCCTGGTCGATCTGGTTGAGTGGAGAGAAATCAAATAACAAGGCGATTACAAGAAATCTGAACTGGGGAAGCACCAACAGCAGCAGCACATTTCAATACATTATAGATTGAGAATTGTGTTGTGTGCAGCTCCGCACGAACCCACGTCCACCCACAGACTGGAGCTATGAAGTGGTTTAGACCTTTCACTTCTGCTCCACAGTCCTGACCCGCATGCATCACTTAGCTTCATAATATGCAGTTGATTCTGCAAAAATTAATTTTTTCATCCACAGCCTGAATCAGTATGACTGTGTTAGAAAATTAAATCTTAGGTACAACATATATAGAAATACTGTATAAATATTTTTATACCATGTCATATTAAGACTTGAAACTAATATTCAAATATATTTGCTCACATCAAGGGCTTTACTGTAACCGCTGATCATTTCCATGAGGAGACTGTGACTCTGCCGTCAGATGTTAAGTTTTAAGGTTTAATGGAATCGGGCGTCATTTCTAAAGACATGTCAACACTTTCAACTATGCAAGAATCATCGACACAAAACCATAACTCCCCCTTTTTTTCTTTTCGCGTTCAGAATTCACCAAACCAATCCTTCAGCTCTGAAACGGCTCCTGAGCAATCAATCAGCGTTGAACTTAAGGGTGCGGAGCACTTGAAACTTCAATGAGAGAAATGGAGTCAGTGTTTAGGAGCCATTCATCACGGTGGGCTCCAAGGTCACTGCTGGAGGAACCTTTGCTCACGCGGCACCACATTAATACAAAAATGAAGTTTGCTCGGAGCCGTTTGAAACGGGGGGCTGTGTTTTGGAAGTCTATGCTTGGAATGATGAGTCCAAGCCGGAGAAGTACTGGACGGACACACGGACTGCTCCGGCCCAAACACACACACGGACGCTGCTGGCTGTTTGTGCAGCTGAACAACATCAAAGAAAGTAAGTTGTGTTCAGCTCCGAAACTGAGTCTCGCTTCAGGTTGTCAGGTTTTAAGACAACAGCTTGAAGGATCCATTCAGGGACATTCTGGACCCATCAGAACCCAGATCTTAGTGGAGGAGCTCAAGGTTATTACTCATGTTAGAAACTCAATATGCATGAGCTGGAACAAGTTGTCATGGCTGGGATCTCTGGAGACGCCTGTCAAACTGCATTGGAGGTTACATTTAAATGATCTGAGGCTTGTTGTCTTTTTGTTTCACAGAAGCTGTAAAATGTCCTAATATAATGGAGTCGACCATTTCTCTGGGAAGAACCTCATCACGTGCTCAGCTCAGGTCTGTGGAGCCTTTCTTGTGTCTTAACGGGAACCAGGTACAGCACGGCTGCGACAGTGCAGGTTCCTCTTTATTAATACAGTAAACAAAGGGAGGATTCATTTTAAATGAGCTTCCTGCTTCGGCCTAAACGTGTGCAGAGGCGCAGCATACGGACGCGCAGTCGTTCCTAATCCTCACGGAAAACTCCATATGCTCACGACTCACTTGAACATAGAGGGTGTTGCCCACTCGGTGGATCCTGATTCGGTGGAGGCGTCCATCTGCCAGGTTCCTGTGCGTCGGGCTGAACACATCTGGACTCCTGTCTGTCTGCAGGTGATACCAGATCTGCAGACTCCCTGGTCACACGTAGTGCATCACAGTTAATCCACATTCTGCTTTTTCCTCTACTTTTAGACTTTGCACAATACAACAGTTGCTAAAGTTAGACACAGATGTGCATTTTCAGCCGCCTTTTGAGATGCACAAATATTTATCTCAGCTCTTCACTCCCACATTGAGTAAGTCAATAAATGCTCAATGTTTCTCCCACTCACACACGCAGACGCACACACAGCCGCCAGATAGAGGACTCAGAAAGCTATGCATTGTCAAGTGGAGCTGGGTCAATATTACAATTCCCAGTCTGTAGGTGAAGAGCTTTGTGTTGTGATTCACTTTAAACCCTATAGAAGGAGGTCAGCGCGGATGAAGTGTCACCTCTGGCCCTCGGCGTTTAAAGAGACCCGAGGAGCCAACGTGGGTGTGGAGATTTAACACACAACAGTGTATCAGGACTCTGAGTCGACTAACAACAGCACATAGGTGTCACTCAGTGTGACGCTCTACAGTTTGGATACAGCTTAGTAGCCAACAGCTTAAAGCTTGGAGGCTTTTCTTGTGTCAGACGCTGAATTAAACACAGAGACGCGGCGCTGACAGGGAGATGTTCTCTGTACCCGCTGTTAAAAATGTGAAGCCCTTTTCGGAGTATTTCTTCAGGAGCTTAATCCAATCACAGCTGGCGTCTTTGTTTTTATTCTTTCGCTCTTTCGCTTCATAATATGAAGACTGTTAATGTTTTCTTTTGGATAAACAAGGATGAGGAGTTATTGAAATGAGTGCCTTTCACAGAGAGCAAATCTTTTTAAAGATGCAGAGGAGGAACAGAGCTGCAGAGGTTAAATCTGATCATTAGCCTATAATCAGTTTGCACAAAGCTGTGGGGGAGGCTCCTGTGTATTAGCTGTGGCAGCTGAGGCACCGGCCGGATGCACATTAGCTGCCTGTTCGCTGTCAGCTTCCTCCTCTGTTCCGCTCCTCACCTGTCAACCTTTCAACAGGCAAATAAACCCGAACCCCGGGAGCAGCCCTTGCTGGGGGTTACACGGGTTCATGTTTGGCTCCTTCTAACCCACGTGGATTCCATTCTCAGGTGGATCTCAGTGTAAAGTGAACCAACCCGAGCAGAGGAGCATTCCCCATATGCGCTGCTACACACGTAAAATATGAAATAAGTGCATTAAGCTGCAACTGTGCTCAATATATTTGTGCTGGTTGCAGCAATGCAGTCACCACAAACCCACTGGGTTTGTCTTGTTCTACAGTAAGACTTCATTCAGTGATGTGTAGCTGAGGATGAGGAAACAGCTGATGTTAACAGCAGTCAGCGCCGTTGGAGCCTAATCCGAACCCACACGTCTCTATTTGCACGGTTCATGTTCAGCAGATGTGGAGGCGAGTCTCATATGGATTGTTTACGAGAAGGGCTGGGAAACAGTGACATCATCCACTCAGTCCTCTGGCTTTTTCCTATCTCTATTTAGAAGACAGAGCATAACGTGCACCCTCCAATAACAGAAGCTAGAAAAGCAAAGGAAAAGCAGGAAACTAAGAGCCAAAGAGCCAAGATTACGATTAAAACAGGAGGCAGTGACTTCATGTAGAAGCAAAGCTGAACCTCATCAAACCTCAATCAATTCGATTTAAGACAAACAAAATCTACCGATGAATGAGGTAAATCCTGAAGGACCCTGAAATCCTTCAGAATTCATCCTGTAAGCGACAAAAACAAAGTAACTGTCACTGAGCTGTACGTGAACCACATGCATGTGTAAAATACAGCGGCACTGAGGCCCAGTCATCATGTTGAATCATGATCATCTCCAGTGACGACTGAGGACCTGAGGGCAGCAGCGAGGCTTCATTTTTCAAACGCTATGTCTCCATCCAAATATTTGCTGCCATGTGATGATGTGAACCGTGCATCATTTTAGAGGATTTTTGCGTTTGACAGGATCTAAAATGTTCTCAGAGACCTGAGGGCAAAGAGCTGTTATTTTCACATGGAATCAGAGAGCAGGAAACAACACGGCTCACAGCGGAGGAGGACGCGGGAGCAGGAAGCCCCATAGCGTAAAGCAGCGGGACAGCGGTACCGTTCTTGGCCAGGACCACGGCCACGTGCTGCTGGCTGAAGGTGCCCACGCTCAGCAGCATGGCCGGCCTCTGCGAGGTCACGAAGCTGAAGGCCACGTCCTCCCTGGCGCGGCTGCCGCTCTCCGTGGACGCGCTGCTGGTGGCGTGCGAGCTGCGGTTCTGCATCACCGAGAAGGGCTCCTGGAAGGTGTAGGTCACCGAGGACTCTCTGTCGAAGGACACCGACACCTCTGGGCACGCGGAGGCACAGAAGAACGAGGTGTCAGCGCCGGAGGCTCGGCCATAAATCAAAGGCTGGAGCTGGGCTCACAGTCAACAGAGGCTGAAATGTTCATTACATCGCGGCATATTAGGCTCATCGTTACGAGTAGTGGGGTGAAAAATGTAATTTGCTGCATTAATGAATATATTTGATATCACCATTGACCAAAACCAGTGGGTGATTGGAGACCAGGACAACTTTCTTCAGAGTTTGGCGGCACAGATGTGAAGCAGGGGAACATTTAGGCCCCGTCAGGGAGCGGAGGGCGGCTGGGACCCGCGGGGACCCGCGGGGAACCGCTAATGCTGAGAACCGCTAGGAACCGCTGGGACCTGCTAGGAACTGCTAGGAACCGCTAATGCTGAGAACCACTAGGAACCGCTGGGACCTGCTAGGAACCGCTGGGACCTGCTAGGAACCGCTAGGAACCGCTAGGAACCGCTAATGCTGAGAACCGCTAGGAACCGCTGGGACCCGCTAGGAACCGCTGGGACCTGCTAGGAACCGCTAGGAACCGCTAATGCTGAGAACCGCTAGGAACCGCTGGGACCCGCTAGGAACCGCTAAGAACCCCTGGGACCCACTGAGAACCACTAGGAACCGCTGGGACCCGCTAGGAACCAACGGGAACCGCTAATGCTGGGACCTGCTAGGACCCGCTGGGACCAGTGATCCTCAGTGGCCCAAGTTTGGGAGCAGACTTTTTATAAATGCAGAAGTTGGAACGCAGCCGGTTGAGAGCTGGAGTTCAGGTCCTGATACTGTATCTGCAGCGCCTGGAGCGTGTGCTGCTCATGGTGCGCTTGTCTGTTATTGACCCTTTCCAGAGCGGAGGCTTTAACTGTGACTGAGCTGCTGACCAGCGCATGCCGCGGCGCCGTGTCCACGCATCAGACGACGCCTGTTAAAGCTGTCGCACCATCAGCCGCTCAGGAACGCGTGCGGTGGAACTGGAGGAGCCCGTTCCAACAACTGTGGCCTGAGGCAGTTTGTGAGGAGGTGCGCGTCAGCTCCAGTGTGATGAAACCTCCCAGAGCTGCTGCAGGTGCAAGTAACCTCCCAACAAAGAAAACCCAGCTCTGAGTCCGTCCATCAGAGCGCGGCTGCAGCAAAAACACACTATTTCATGTTCTCTGCTGGTTTTATTTCTCCCTGTGGAGCCCGATGTGCTTCCACATACACAGACGCGCTCCTTAAGACCCGTAAACACACTCTGATGTGTGAAACCTCCTGAAGGCGGCGTCCTGAGCACATGCACAAAGAAGGCGCGCGGCTGCTCAGCGTTACGGAGGGAGAACGGGAAGAGTTCACCTTCCACGTTCCTAATCAATGCATGGTTTGTGAGGAGGAGGAGGCGTCGAGCAGCTGATGCTCCCTCTCCTCTTCTCCTTTAAAATGTCTGAATGTGGACGTATTTACACGCTCACAGAGGCAGCAGCTCACGCCGTGACCTTTGACCTCATGTCAGCTGGGCTCCTCGCCGCCGCGGGATCCAAAGATGCCTGTGAACAGCAGTGAGATTATCTGGATCCCTGCATCGTGACTTCCCTGCGTAACGAGCGGAGCCGAGTAAATAAGCGCGCGTTGGCGTCTGTTGTGTCACACTTTCATATCTTTTCCTTCACGTTGTGTCTTAAAACTCGTTGCTCCTCACACTTGGCTGATTACGCCGCCTCCCGCTCCTCGCTGGGCTCCACGTGTGCTGGCTGCCTGCTCTGCGCTCACAGACTGAGGGAGATAATTTGGGCTAATGCATTTTAAATGTTCTTAGAGTCTGGACAGGTATTAATGGCCTCTTGCTTTACTTGCATTTTTATTGGTGCACCGTAATGGAATCACCTTGACAATGATCGATTATTTGTTTGTTACGATCAACATTAATCTCTTCAAAGAATTCGGGCCCGGCCTCACCTTGGTTACAGGTGGTTCCTCCGTAGGCCGACTGGGAGCAGTCGCACACGTAGCCGTTGCTCTTCTCGATGCACCTCCCGCGGTTGTGGCAGAGGCTGCTGGAGCCGCTGCAGTAGCCGGGGCAGCCCGAGCTCACGCCCGGCGTCATCTTCGCCCGCTCCTCCAGGTCCAAGCTGGCGCCGTTGACCACCAGAGTCCGGATGCAGCCCAGGAAGCCCCTCTGCTGGGATGCGGTTCCCCCTGAGCAGAGGACGGCCATCAGTCACGTCTAACGCTGAGAAAACACCGACAGGACCCACGAGCACCAGCGCCTCCAGGCTGAGGACTCATCCGCCGCGTTGCAGGGTGCATTTAGGAGAAGTCTTTGGGCACTTAGCCACGTGAGCCTTTATTAAGGAGAAATGCACGGCGTAATGGACTGGACCCGCTCCTAGCAGGCCTCGCTGGGGGATGCGCACAGGAAACATATGCCTGTGACAGCTGCTAAAATGGGGCGTGGAGACACACATGTATCAGCAAACACAGGTGGCTGTGATCCCCTTTCAGGCCCCATGAGGCTCATGAATGATACGTAGTGGGAAAGTGAGGCGCTTCCTTTGCATTAGTGGCACAAACTGCAGGGGTCCAGAGTACATACTAATCTGGTGGTGATGGGTTTACTGGGAGCCAGCGCTCCCTGGTAATGGCCTGGGACATGCTCAGGTTATTAGTCACTTTATTTCTACTATAGGTGCAGTTTGGCTGTAAATATGGTTTAGTTTGAATCCATCACTACTTCATTGTTCGTTGTTTGCACACTGGAGGTGTGTGTCTCTCTTGGCCTTTAGTGTGATTGTGTATCTAGACAAACATCAGGTATGTCGGTTCAGTAAGTGGAGAAGGTGAATAATCAGCACATCTGTGTTAAGTAATAAACTGCAGGCTGATCGTAAGTGGAGGGGACGGAGGAGAGCAAACAACACAACTATAAGAACATATCATCTTCTCTCAGACACGGTGAACTTTTGATGAGTATTTAATAAAACCTTCTTTATCTACTTTCCCATTCCAACAGTCACTTCTAAAATGACAATGCTTTTATAGCCAGTATATAATCGCACATTCATATTAACTTTGTTTTCTTAGAGAATAGATGAGTCCTTTAGTAAAATGTCAGCCTTGTATCTTCTTATGAAAATTAAATTTTCACCTAATGACACGTTTTTCGGGGACTTATTGCTTCCATTTGTCATTTCTTTCATTTCTTTGATGAATTATTTCTTCAAGCAAATGATCCATTAAGTGTTTGAATTAGGGCCAAATTGAAAAAAGCCAGACTATTTCCTGGTATCTGTGTCTGTTCCTGCGCTCGGCTGTTAATAGAGAGGAACATTAAAATATCAGAGGGGAAAGGTTGGTGCGACGGAAGAAAGTGAGCGCTGACAGAACAATAATGTGGAAACAGTCAAATAAATGAGTTTGTCACGCTCGTCCACAGGAGAAGCACCCGTTTTAAGCATCGCTACATTGGTGTAAGTGCTGCTCCTCATCCTTTGTGTGAAGACGCGCCTTTGTAGAGCGGCGGCGCAGGAGGAAACACGAGTCGACATGTCGCGCTAATGCTCGCGCTCCACTTCTGTCGCGTGAATTAGACAAGACAAACACGAGCAGGTATCTGTGGAGAACAGGAGGAAATATTTGCCTGAAAACAGGCCGCGCCTCCTGTTGCTTCAGCTGCAAACAAACACGCGTGCGTCTCTGTTGTCTCTCGGATCCTGTGTGTCCAACTTTAACGAGTTCAGCATTGTTCCTCAGACTTCGTGTCTAAATAAAAGCCTCGAGCCGCTGGCACCGACGAGCGGACAGTCGGGTGTGAAGCACCACAACTATTCTAGTCCTCACACAATTAAGAACAAACACGCCGGAGTTTCTTGTTCCTGCTCTTCTGCCTCCAACCAACTGTACGTGCATTTGCCCAGACGTAGTTACCGTGTCTGTCTGACAGTGAATGAGGCGTTCAGGGACAGCACAGAGGGGAGGACATGCAAACACCTGGGGTGATAATTAGTGATTTAATAAAGTCCTGCACAAATGGAAAACGGCGGTGTGAATGGTTACAGCGCTCATCAGCGCCTGTGGACGTGTCATCACTGCAGCCACTGCGATGTAATTGAATTCAAATGCAATTAAAAAGCAACACAGCTCATTTACGGAGGTTAGCGAACGCCACGGTGAGCACATACCAGGACTGGAACACAGGAGACGCAGCTGAATGCAGCTGTGCGTGTTTGCCTGCAGCCACGACAACAAAGACCTCTGCCCATTAGCTCGTGAAGTAGCGACTCTTCAGAACCGATAACGAGCCACTCTGACTGTGTGAGGTCTACGTTGGACAGATTCATGGCGTTGATGAATATGAATGAAGCCATTGTTCTGGTTCACACGCACAGATTCAACGACTCCACTGGCGATGGGACACAGATGAGACACAGTCAGGACCTACCGATGAACAGCTGGCTGCTGAGCCGCAGGCGCAGGTGTCCGTCCGCCGGCGCCTCCAGGAAGCGCAGCGGGAGCTGGTCCACCTGCAGCGACGCCTCCTTCACGTTGCGCTCGGCCCGGACGTAGTGCCACTGCCTGTCGTTGAGCGGGAGGTGGGACTTGACGGACAGGACCGCCGGGCCGTTGCCCACATCGAAGGAGAAAGTCACCACAGAGGGAGCTGGAGGACACACACACAGACACACACGCACGCACACACGCACGCACGCACGCACGCACGCGCACGCACGCACACACACACACACACACACACACACACACACACACACACACAGTGTGACAGACTGAATGTGATATGAGGTTTTTAATGTTGTTCTCTGTCCTTCCTTTCTGATGCAATGTGATACAATGCTGCTGGGAAAACTTGATGACCTGAATAGATTTATGAGTGGGTTCAGCTGACAGCTCTTCAATATTTCACAGCGTCTGTGATGCTGCAGTAATACATAATGGCTCCAAATGTGCTGAGGACTCCTCCCTCAGGTTTGGGAACAAAACACACTGTAATCAACAATTTCACGTCTTGGTAGCACCTGTAATGAATAAACTGGTCCAGCGCTGTGACGACCTCCCACTCGCTGCCCATGCATTAAAGATGCTCAGTAAGTACAAGCGGATGTCCATCAATTATTTAGAGCAACGCCAGAAAAACACGCAACAACTTGGTAGAACTCGTGTCACTTAGCATAAATTCACTTTAAATATATCTTAATAGCAGGATTTGAGCTGCTTTATGTTAAAGGTGTTATGATCCTATCTTCCTCCTAACATCCGGGGGCTTCAGCTTCGCTACAAGAATACGGCAAAAAGAGGCTTTTAACATCTCCTACAACAGCATGACATCGCTGTTGACTGTGTCATTAGGATTACATCATGCTGTGCCGACCCGACAGCCTGCTTCATGGGGAAATTAAACTGTCAACTGTGCTACAGATGGCATTTCCATCTGAGAAAGGAAAGTCTCCATCACTGACAGCATTTGTAGGTGTTCTTACATATGGCTAATCTTTTTTTTCTGCGCTCGTCCTTGTCACGTTTCATGCGCCACTTATTTCGATGAGTGTTGACTCACAGCTGAGCTCCACTCTGATGAAGTCCTTGAGGCCCAGGTTCTCGAGGAAGACTCCTGAAGGAGCGTTGGTCTTGAAGTAGAAGGAGATGTCTGAGGCGAGCTCGGCCTGCAGCGTGGGGAAGTAGAGGTAGGAGGACTCCTGGTAGAAAGAGGCCGAATTCCACAGAGACTCTGCAGGAAAAGGGGGAGAAGGAGTAGAATCAGAAACAAAGCTGCTCCGCTGTCTGCTCGCAGCTTGGCATCACATTCACAGCGACGGAACACAGGGAGGCAGGGATTTAGTGACACATGACATTAGATGTGTTTGACTCTGCTCTCAGGTGCTGCACTCATAAATGTCAGCCTGCTCTCTAGGAGCTTCTGTTTTACAACATCATCACTCTGTTTCCTTCACACTCAAATTAAGTAGTAAACTCATCACCGCAGAACAGAGCAACGCACAGATTCAGCACAGACAGAGGTGTTTTCATGCATTCTTGCTTCCTACGTGGACCAGCAGCTGAGGCTCGTGCTGCTTCATGGTAGATTCCTCCACAGCGGTTTCAGCTGCACTGTTTTTAACATCAGGCAGACGGGTTCTCAGTTAAGCTCCAGCGTCACAGTGAAGCATCCAAGTCTGAGACCAGAACCACCAAATAATAAGCAAGGTTTGACTCAGAAGCTTTTCAGTACGTGACAACGTCTGGCAGCTTCTAAGTCATTTTTGAATAGGCATATTTGCAAACACATGTTGAGTCTCTCTCCGTGTATTACAACATCCTTTTACTCAGAGCTGTGCACGTCTGCTGCTTAATCCCATACATACTGTACTGCACCATCTAGAACTCGTCCTTCCATATTTAATGCAGGAATTTCTGATATGGTCACTGGAGGTTTGAACTAGGCTTGACTGCAGCACTGCCCTGTGTGCACAGCTCACTGTGGGACATGAAGCAGTAAATATCTACAATCTCTTTCATGTTCCAGTGCTGCTGTCCAGCTCCCCCCCCTCCCTCCAACCCAGGCTGCCTTCATTCTGGCACCACTGCTCTGCTGCACAGCATCATTTGGTGAAGACAGGCCCGTGGGTAGGTCCAGAAGGTAATGGCGCATCCAGACAGTGTCTGACTTAGAGCAGAACAGACGAGGTTTAACTCTCTATCCGACGATAAACACAAAGGAACACGGTATAAAGACATCGTCTGAACACGGTTCGTCTCTGATCAGCACTAATCCTCCATCTGCAGCACTGTAGCTTCAACACTGAGGTGATCACCTACTGTCTCCATAACAACGCAGAGGCCCGATGTGGTAGACTGCCTGCGAGCCCGTCCTGTTGGTGTCTCCAATCACTATCTGGCTCACTGGTAGGTGGTCTTTGTACGAGAGGATCCCCGTGTCATTAGCCCTGTGGAAAACAAAGAGAAAGAAACAAATAAATAGTAACACGGGGCCCGTAGGGCCGCTTGCCTTTGTGGGGGTCCAGATAAAGGCTCTCATTCTTCTACATTAGCACAGAACTCTGAGTAAACACATTAAAAAGGGAGCAATCTATCACAATGCAGACAACTGCCTGTGGAAATATGCAAACGGAGCCGAATCCAGAGCAGGTTTAGAGTGGATTAGAGCCAGAATGTAAAGACATTCACAGCAGCGAACACAGCACGGAAAAACACAGGCTGCATTTAGCTGCTTATAGCAAATATCAGGCTCTTCAGAAAACATTTTAAAATTCATATGAGCCGTAATGAATCATTTTGGGGTCGAATAACAACAGAGATATGAGATTTTGGATCTGTGATGAAAACTACAAGCCTTTAGTGGTTCTGTTGTTACAGAACACATTTATCTGGCAGAGCAGATAAGACATAAAAGCCCATTCGCTGTGTACCATGCGTCGGTATCAGCGTCGCAGTTGCAGAAGTAGTTCAGGTCGATGCAGTTCTCCTCCAGGCTGCAGGAGCACTGCTGGACCCCGGGCAGGAAGCCGCCCCAGTAGCTGCGCTTCTCCCCCTCGCGGTCCAGCCACCAGGACAGAGGACTGCCATCTGCAGGCACACAGCAGACAGCGGGTCAGCGCCGCAGCCCCACGGCGCCGCCTCTTCTAGGTCAAGGTCGCAGGTTACGCTGCGCGCATTTCATTATGTCTGCTTCACTGACTCCGTCCAAAAATGGAAGAAATTATGGAAGTGAAGAGAAAAAAACAGATAAACCCAGAAATCCACAAATTCGGACGTCGTCCTCTGTCGGAGGCTTTTACCGAATTTGAGATAAGAGCAAATAAAAATGGGGAAAATAAAGAAGCAAAGGCTTAATGTTCTATAATAAGCATATTTTGGTCATGAATCAACTGTGAAGTCGTGGAAAGCAGGAAAGAAAGACAAAAACAAATCAGCTGCACTTGTTTTTGTCTTCTCTCCAGCTCCAAGATAATTACTCCCCCTAAAATAAAATGAATAAATGTAATGAAGGGACGGAAAGTCGGGAGCACAACTCGTTACCTCTGCTGTGAGGTTAAGTGGCCCAGCTTCAATCATCCGTCACACGGCGTGACCCTGCATCGGAGATGAGGCCAGCGAGTCGGGGGAAAACCCATTAAGGTACATGTCACAATACATAATCGCGTGTCAGCTGCTGCGGCGCGTTCATCCTGCTCTCGCGTTACAGCTGCATCAAGCTGCGACGTATGGACACACATCACACAGATGTTCATCAGATCAGCCGACCGGAAAATCCTCCAAACATCAGATGGAGCCCACACTAAAAAAGCTCATTTTAAAAAGCTGGAGAAGGAAATAAGGAGGGACAGGAAGGAGCCACTTAAACGACCATACATGGATTTGACCCTCTCTCACTGCAGCAGCACCCTGTTCTAAACACCATTCACGCTGAGCAGGTTCACAAATTAGAAAAGACAACAATCGATGCGTCTCAACGTGGAGGTCGCTCTCGCTCGCTGCCTTAAATCGTCTGCATATTGACAGGACGCATTCACAGTGAAAGGCAAACGCGTCCTCCTCCTGCAGACGACACCTCTGACACAGACCTACAAATGTTTCCCTTCTCGTCTGCGGCAGCTACTAGTTGCATCAACCAGCAGCGTCACTCCTCATCGCCGTCTGCAGCAACCGCCTTTAAAAATAGTAGCGCAGCCCCCGACCGTCTTGTGCCGTGCGCTGCCACAGCCGCAGCAGCAAGGTGAATAAAGATGAATGTGTTGCAGGTTTTAATGAAGGCTTTCTAAATGCCAAGCCGCCTCACGCTGCCTGGAAGGGCTGACACGCAGGCTTCACGCAGACACAAATACCTAAACAAATAAAAATAGGAAAATAACAAGCGAGGCTGGAAGAAAAGGACGCGGAGAAACGGCTGCAGTCAATCTGCAGGTTTGATTCATACTGGACAACAAAGACAGAAATAATAAGGCCGATAAGAGCCCAGTGCAGCGATTAGCAGGACATTAGGCATCGGTGTGATGTCACGCGGCTGCGACGCCTTCCTGAGCGGCTCCTTCCAGCGTCTATGAACCCGTGAGGCGTCGAGCAGCTGCGATCGCAGCATAAATTAGCATGAAACGTGCACATTTGTCCAGCATTTACTCCGGATACGCTGCCTGTCTACGCCTGTTGTCAGAAGGGTTGCAGTCCCAGAACCAGCAGATTCCATCCTCTCCCACCGCATGCGTGGCTTCTCCAACAACAAAGGTGAGCGTGATGAAATCCAGCGCCTGTGTTCATACAGCTATAAAGTAGCTTGTTTTCTGTCTCTCTTTGAAGTCTGGAGTGATAATGAACTTGTTTGTTTGCACACCCATGGAACCGAGGGAACGGCAGAATCTGGGACTTCATGAATGTTTCATGATTTAAGAGCAAATGTTTGGATGTTTGGGACACGGCAGGAGCCGGAGCATTGAGATGTATGTGCACAGAAAGATTGGAGAGCGCCTTCCCAGTTATTACCAAAATACAGGGGGGGGGGCAGCCCCATGCGGCAAAGCACAAACAGCCCCGCTTTCAATTCACAGGGTAACAACAATCACTCCCCTGATGCTACACCCAGGACGCGCGTGTGGAAAAACACCTCGGCCTCGTCTGGGCCGGTCGGACCGCCGCCGAAAAGCAGAGCGTCTGAACAAGTGTTGCCTCAAGGCAGCGCTTCAGCATCTTCAATGCTTAGCAAGAAAAAGCCCCCGTGCCATTTTTCATGCGCGCATGAAAACACAACGGTGAATGCAGCTCATTAATTCCGCGGCTCAGCACCGGCCTGACATTCAGGGAACGGTAATTACCTTTTGTATTGAAGAGACGCGACTTCCTGCAGGTGTAAACCACTTCCTGTTGGCACTGCTCCGACCCCGACACGATGGCTCGCAGCTGCTCCACCGAGGTGCTGTAGTTCAGCGTCATGATGTGAGGTTTCTGTGTAGACGAGCTCTGGACCGAGACGGGAGCTGAGCTGTTGTGGCTCAGTAGCGTCCACACCTTCTCCTCTGGAGGGAAGGAAGGAAGGAAGGAAGGAAGGAAGGAATATAAGAAGGAAGGGAGGAAGGAAGGAATATAAGAAGGAAGGAAGGAGGGAAGGAAGGAAGGAAGGAAGGGAGGAATATAGGATGAAGGAAGGAAGGAAGGAAGGAAGGAAGGAAGGAGGGAAGGAATATAGGATGAAGGAAGGAAGGAAGGAAGGAAGGATGGAAGGAAGGAAGACAGAAGGAAAGAAGGAAGGAAGGAAGGAAGGAAGGAAGGAAGGAAGGAAGGAAGGAAGGAAGGAAGGAAGGAAGATAAGACAGAAGGAAGACAAGACAGAAGGAAGGAAGGAAGCAAGAAAGGAAGCGAGAAAGGAAGCAAGGAAGGAAGGAATATAAGAAGGAAGACACGACAGAAGGAAGGAGTGAAGAAGGGAAGGAAGGAAGATAAGAAGGAAGGAAGGAAGGAAGACAGAAGGAAGGAAGGAAGGAAGGAAGGAAGGAAGGAAGGAAGGAAGGAAAGAAGGAAGGAGGGAAGGAATATAAGAAGGAAGGACGGAAGGAAGGAAGGAAGGAAGGAAGGAAGGAAGGAAGGAAGGAAGAAAGGAAGGAATAAAAGAAGGAAGACAAGACAGAAGGAAGGAAGAAGGGAAGGAAGGAAGCAAGGAAGGAAGATAAAAAAGAGGGAAGGAAAGAAGGAAGGGAGGTAAGAAGATAAAAAGGAAGAAAGAGAGACAAAAAGAGAGAAATTTAATAAGCTGCAGAATCACCTTATGAAATTCACAACGGCTTCAGATTGTGTTTCAGATTCGGTTTTGAATGGACCCGTTCTTCAGTAATTGCATCTCAGATGAGGTTCCACGAGCTCCTCACACCTGGACTGAAGCGGCTGGTCTTGTTCTTGGTGCTCGAGTCTGTGCTGCCGTCGTCAGGGGCGTTCAGGCTCCACTCAAGTGTTAAAAGTGCTAAAAGGTGAATCGTGGGCTCAGACTCAGATCCACTTCAGACCGATGGAGCTCAGTCTCAAGTATGAACGCAGTGTCTTCAGTTCTGCATGTTCTCTAGAGGCAGATCGAGTGCCTTTCACCTGACGCATGGAGTGGAACTGAGGCGTCGTCGCTCCCACAGGTTCCGTGGTTCACGTCTGGGAGTCGACTCAACGAGGTCCTTGTTTGGACGAACCCGTCACTCAATGCAGCCTGATGAGTGTTTGGATGCTGACGGATGAGTTTGGACCTGAACCGTCTGTACGTGTTCTGCTCTGAGGCCGAGCTTCACGCTCAGCGGAGGCTCCGCGCCTCCACTCAGCCTGGATTTCATGGGATGTGATACAATCAATGTGATGCAATCAATTGTGGACACGGCTCAGGGATGATTAAAGCAAACAGGACGCGCCTCAGCATCGCTGGTGAAAGGGGCGTTCAGGAAACATCACAGCCCCGTAAAAAACAGCGTCTGGGCTTTGAGAGGCTGTGGAGGAGCCTGGACCCAGAGGCGTGATGGCAACACCGCCCCAGAACAACGTCCTTCAACGGACCGCCCCAGAACCACCACCTCCTTCAACGGACCGCCCCAGAACCACCACCTCCTTTAACGGACCGCCCCAGAACCACCACCTCCTTTAACGCACCGCCCCAGAACCACCACCTCCTTTAACGGACCGCCCCAGAACCACCACCTCCTTTAACGCACCGCCCCAGAACAACATCCTTCAACGGACCGCCCCAGAACCACCACCTCCTTCAACGGACCGCCCCAGAACCACCACCTCCTTTAACGGACCGCCCCAGAACCACCACCTCCTTTAACGGACCGCCCCAGAACCACCACCTCCTTTAACGCACTGCCCCAGAACCACCACGTCCTTTAACGGACCGCCCCAGAACAACGTCCTTCAACGCACCGCCCCAGAACCACCACCTCCTTCAATGGACCGCCCCAGAACCACCACCTCCTTCAATGGACCGCCCCAGAACCACCACCTCCTTTAACGCACCGCCCCAGAACCACCACCTCCTTTAACGCACCGCCCCAGAACCACCCCCTCCTTCAACGGACCGCCCCAGAACCACCACCTCCTTTAACGGACCGCCCCAGAACAACGTCCTTCAACGCACCGCCCCAGAACCACCACCTCCTTCAACGGACCGCCCCAGAACCACCACGTCCTTCAACGGACCGCCCCAGAACCACCACCTCCTTCAACGGACCGCCCCAGAACCACCACCTCCTTTAACGGACCGCCCCAGAACCACCACGTCTTTCAACGGACCGCCCCAGAACCACCACCTCCTTCAACGGACCGCCCCAGAACCACCACGTCCTTCAACGGACCGCCCCAGAACCACCACCTCCTTTAACGCACCGCCCCAGAACCACCACGTCCTTCAACGGACCGCCCCAGAACCACCACCTCCTTCAACGCACCGCCCCAGAACCACCCCCAGCCAACGTGACAGAACCGTGTGTTAGTAGATGCTCTGCCATTATTCCTGTAGATTCAAACTAACGGCTGTGTTGTAACGACGTCACGCCGACGCTCAGGAGCAACAGAACACGTCTGGACCTGGGTTCTGGTTCCTCGCGCTGCTGCGCCGGCTCCGACCCATTTGTGAGTCATATTTACTACCCAGCTCTGGCGCGTTCAGCCAAGTCCATTAGTCAGTCACTGAGGCGTTGTGTGTTCTTGGCTGAACCGTCACTGTTGCTTCTGGCATTTCACAAATCTTTGCAGTTTTGCATCACTGCAAACCTAATAATTGCATTTGTTTCCAGGCAACAATTTGAACAGCGACACTCACGCGTCCTGAAAGCGGAACATCCTGAAATACAAGCGCGCCGTTCCACTGAGTTCCCACTGAGCACACAGCCATTCTGCTAATAGTCGACATTTGTTGCGCGGTGAATTTGCATGTGCGAGCGTTTCAGGTGAATTTCCATCCACAAACGTGGAGTCAAGAGTTGGCGATAGCATCAGATAAAGGATCCGTCCTCCTCCATCCTCGCTCGCTCTGATTGCGTGGATTCCGTGTTTACTCTGCCTTAGAATAAATCCCTCTCCACTTTGTGATTATTCAGGTTGTAGGGCTTAGAGTTATTTACATTTCTAATAGATTCCTTAATTGAGGTCGAGTCGGCTGCTGCCGAGCCGTCGGTGTGTGTGCGGCGAGGACTGAGAACACAAAATACCAGCGCCAGACAGCTCGGCTCAGTAATGGCATCAGCGCCACATTAACCTTGCAAAGGACAAAGTAGCTGAGAAAGTTGTGACAGCTACGTGATGAATGCTGTCTCCACGGTGTCAAAACTCAGCCGCTCCGTTTCGTCTGAACCCACGAGGCCGCGGCGCAGCGCGTGTCAAGTGTCAGATCTCCTGCGACGGTGCAGCGGCAGGTGTGAAGGGGTGAGACGAATTTGAGCTGAAGGGGTGAGGCTGAAGGGGTGAGACGCCGTGAGCTGAAGGGGTGAGGCTGAAGGGGCGAGGCGCCGTGAGCCGCTAACAGCTGGCTCCAGATCAGCCTAATAAGTCCGAATGCTCCGCCTCCGTGAATAAACATGGGCCGAGGTCGCTGGTCACCCGTCAGCCAGCGTCACCACATGAACACATGAATTCCCAACGAGACCAGTGCGTTTTCTGGTGATTATCAGTTAGATGCTAAATATTAGTTCTAAATGTCAGGAGATGCGATAAATTACGGCCATGAAATTCACCGAGCTGATTAATGTTCCCAGGGGATAAAACCCTTCTGACTGTAATGACCTGATGCGCTAATGAAGATGGCCGCCTCCGGAGGTAAGGGGGGTGAGGGGGGGGGGCGTTTGACCGGAGCGCGGGAAGTCGCCATCTTGTCCTGACACGTTTCCTCACGTGACGCTCGTGTTTCAGCTTCATGCAGCAAAATTAAAAGTTGCAACCACCAAACAGATTTGAGCCCTGTTTAAGAGTGTTTAGGAGCCGAATCGATGCAGCGCGTAACCACACGGACATCTGCAAAAGATATTGACACAGATGAACTCTCAGGAAGTGCCCTGAGTGGCTGTAATGATTTCCTACTGGATGGTGAAGTGTCAGATAGCTGCTGTTGTGTGGATCAATGCAGAGTGATCTCTAAGTGAGTGCACTCTTTACTCTGAACTTTCTGCTGCTCCTCAGAGAAACCCAGAAAACTGTAAAGGTGACAACGAGTGGACTTAAAGCGCTCTCACCTGTCATGTTGCAGTAAACCTGTGTGGGTCCCAGCGGACCGCTCCCATCTGGATCAATGGAGTAGAAGCCCGAGGAGCTGCCGAGCAGCTTGTAGGCCTCACAGGACGACTCGTAAATGGCTGCAGGAGAGAGCGAGGACACAAATCAGTGATTCCTCCGAGACGCGGCCCACAATGAGTCACATGACTTCAAATTACAGCGCTTCATTTAGAGGCAGAGAGCCTCCACCGCTGTTTGGATCCCTGTGAGTCGCGTTCAGTGAGGCACCGCTCCACTGTTTGCAGTTCCGCACACGAACACTGATTTGGCTCATTCTCAGCGTATGTTTGATTTAATAAAGTCTGACGACCACAGCGCGCGTCAATAAAAACCAGCGCTGCCCCCGTTCGGCAGCGTGGAGCTAACGAGTGGTCGAGTCCCGAGTGTGAACCATAAGGATCAGAACAGACGTGCACCCTTCTCCTCTGAGCTTCAGGCACTCGGTGCTTCCTTTAAAATAAGTTCCTGTGCAGTAAAATGAGCATGAATCCATTGGCGGCGTCATAGAAACTAATGCTCTTTGTGCCACGCTCTGATTTTACTCCGCGTTCACACACTCATCACGTCTGAGCTGAAGATGGAAAAGTTTATTTCCTGCTTTTCTCCCTGTTCACAAAGTTGATGACTGCTGCGCTGAAATGAAAAAAGGCCTATTTTTAATTCAGCGGATGCTCTTTTCTGTCCTGTTCCCCCTGATGTGCACCGAGAGCCGCCTCCCTCTGCATACAAACAACTAATCTGTATTCGCGGGGACAGGCGTCGCTCACGTGGTTCCCACATCAGACCACGGATCCGGATATCAAGGCGGTGATGCAGGATGTCGAGAAATGACAGCCGTACGGGAAGACTGCACGCGGAGTCGGTCTAAAGTCAGTCTAACGCTATTTAAAGAGGCGGCAAAGACAGGCTGAGATGTGAAAGGCAGAGGCGCAGCAGTAATTGTGAGGGCATGTCAGGTTGAAGCAGGACAAGTTGTTGCTCTGCCCCAGGTGAGATGTGGCACAGCTCCGTGAAGCTGTTGGATGAGAGCGAGAGGAGCGGCTCACAGTTGTGACAGGTGGCGCCGGAGTAGCCGGTCCCCGAGCAGTCGCACGAGAAGGAGCCCCAGGTCTGAGAGCAGCGGCCCCGGTGCTCGCACAGGCTGGGAAGACACCTGCAGGCGGGAGAGAGGCGAGGTCAGAGGTCAGAGGTCAGAGAGCAGTCAATACAGGCTGGGAAGACACCTGCAGGCGGGAGAAAGGCGAGGTCAGAGGTCAGAGGTCAACACAGGCTGGGAAGACACCTGCAGGCGGGAGAGAGGCGAGGTCAGAGGTCAGGGGTCAGAGGCAGTCAACACAGGCTCACGGGTACTCATCAAAATAAATCTGATCAAAAAGCACAAACAAAGCCATTAAGAGCTGCACAAATGAGGGCGTTTCTTGACGCAGCGCCGGCAGATCAAAGGCGTTTGATGAGGTATCAGTGGAGACGCTTCCTTTGTTAGTGTTTACAAAGCTGATCTTTTATTTATCAGGTGAGCGGGACCCGCTCGCGCTCCCCTTTCTTCTCCCGTTTGCCGTTTGAACAGCGGCTCTGGAACTCACCCAAATCACTAATTTGCTGTTTATTCATGTTTTGTGAAGCTGCATTTTGAGAAGTCGCTGGCGCTGAAGCATCGCGGCGTTTCTCTAAAAATAAACGCATTACTGTCACCTTCAGACTAGAATAGCTGTTAATGGGATTTTACCACAATGAGCGCTTCATAGGGCATTTTCAACCGCACTCTTCTGATTAATAGTCCCTTCCTCAAGCCTCCTTCAGTTTCACATAATTGCCAGGCTTTCAAGCATGCATCTATAATTTCATACACTTTCATCTCTCACCTATTAACTGCAGCGGAGTGGGCCAGCCACAACACGGCTAAGGTTGCAGCCATTGCTTTAATTACCATCAAGCTATTTTCTGTTGTTGTGTTGGTGAGCACCCTTACGGGTCATGAAATTACAGTAGCGCCAACATCTAAGTGCACGTTAATCATAAATTGAGCCACAAAGTTTAATTAGAAACCAAAAAAGGGAATTAACTGTGAGAAAACTCCATTTTCTCACACTCTGAGATGATTAATGCGAACCAGTGGGTGAAAGTCAATGTCGGAGCTATATCCAGCAAATCACGCATGACACATCCTCAGGAAGCGTGTGGAGAGTGTTTTTATCAGCAGCTCTGCACGCGCTGCTTAGTAGAAGCGCAGGCTGAACAATGGATCAGGAGCTGGACTCTGAAAAGCCGTCTTTGGGTTCGTGGCTTCCTGTTTTCAGGGACACAGCGTGTTCTGGTTCCGCCTCACTCGCCTCATCAACCTTCCTCTGGAGCCGGGAGGCGCTGCCGTGTGATTCCACCACGCTTCCCGGCAGCTCCCTCCGTTTGTTCCTGGGATAATGATGGTGTCAGCCTGTTGTGTGCTGTGCTGTGCACCCCCCCCCCATCCCCCAGCACCTGCAGAGCACCTGGGATCCGTTGGCTCCGTCCCCTGAGCGGGCGCTCGGCTCCGCGGCCTGTGTGGCGCCGGGTGGAGTATAATCATGGTGTTTTATTCTGTTAAGGGACTCCTCGCCAGGAAGCTGCTGCTTTTTCTGTTGACAGTGAGGTCAGAGTCTTTCTTCTTCTTCTTTAGTTGTTTTTGTGGGCATCCCAGCGCTTCTAGCTCTGCTAATAAACACATTGGCTGAGCCGACGGCTCTCAGCAGTCCACACTGGTTTTATGCTGCGTACAAGGTCACGGTGACCTTTGACCTCCAGCCACGAGGAAGAAGCTCCAGAGCCACAAATCAGATGGAACAAAGCGCGCTGACAGGACGTCTATGCTTTTAACCAGTTTACCAGTATGGCAGAATTTCTCCCACATCAAAATAACAGGAGACCGAGAAGCGCGTGCAGCAGGACTCGGCGTCTCACTCCATCACTCTGTCATTTCCCACAGTGCATCCCTTCGCCCACTGCCTCCGCAGCCTGGCTGTTTGCATATCATCCGACAGCGAACAATCTGGACTAGAAAGCAGATAGTTTGAAATGTGACAGAGCAGAGACGCTCCTCGGGGCAAATACAAAGCAGCGCTGGCAGTTTGCATCCTTGTGTCTTTCCGCTAAACGCTCCCAGCCTCATGCAAACATTTAGCGAGCTCGCAGGTCTGCAGACTCCGTGCACCGGGCCCGCAGCTGTGCAGGGTAATGAGGAATAGCACGTCACACAGGACAGTGGGGAGCAGCTTGTTAGCATAGTCCTCTGCCAGCGAAGGTGTTACAGAGTTTCTGTTGCAATTTAATTGGATGATCCTGTCAGCATGTTTGTCTCTATAGGACAAGATGTCAGTGACTTTCAGGCGGCTCTGCAGACAACACGGTGCCAGCCGCAAATTAACAATGCGGACATGAAGAACTCTGCTGCCAACTTGAATAATGTAAAGATTTTGTGTCGGCGCCGCTCTGACTGTAGAATGTCAAGGTTTTTACCACACCTGTCTTTTAATTAGATTAGAGTAAATAAGGAAGTCAAGCTGTTTTACCTGTCTCTGATGTTGCAGGTGTCAAACTGAACTTCATTATAATTCCCCAGGAAGCGCTGCTGCACGTGACCCAGGTCTATGGGGTGGCCGTTGATGGCGATGAGGCGCACGCAGCCCTGGAAGCTGGGCGTCCGGCGCTGGCAGTCGGCGCCGGCGCAGCCTGGACGGACAGGGAGCAGCGGCGTCAGGAGGCCTGCGGTTAGTGAGTGAATGAAGAGCAGACTCACCTCCCAGGTAGAAGCTGCCTCTGGACTCCAGCTGCTCCCACAGCTCCACGGTGGACGGCGGCTCGCTGTCCACGCTCAGGGCCACCTGCAGGTTCCGCGTGTCCAGGCTCAGCGAGTGCCACAGCCCGTCGTTGACTCTGTGGCCTGAGGAGAACAGCATCACGTGGGATGGAGTCACAGCAGCAGCGGCGTTTGTCTGCGGGAGGTTGCACCCGCCGCCGCTGATTATTCATTTCACCTCCTGTTTCTGCTTAATTAGAGATTTATTTTCTGATACACTATTAGATTTGAAGCAGCTGCCAGCGCTGGTGTCGAATCCTCTAATTTCCTCTCTGCTCAGTTGTTTTCACATCTCTGACACAGGAGACACTGAGTTTCCAGTCTCCTCCAGCTCCAACTCTCCCTCCTCCGCTCTGTCACTTGTCAATAAAATTCTTGCTGCATATTTTACCTTCTAGATAAAAATAATGTGCAACAGCTGCAATATTACAAGAACTGTTACACATGAATCCTGGAAATAATCTTTTTCACCAGCAACTGTTGTGTTGGGACGTTTCGAGCAGTTGGACCCGCTTCCAAACCTTCCTGCCGCTCATTAAGCAGATCTCTTCCCTCGCTCTTCTATCAATAATTGGGTTTTTTCATCTAAACTTAATTCATTTTCTTTAAAACTGCTGACCACCTGAATCAACATCGCACTGGAAATATTGCTTCAAAATCAGCCCAAGCCAGCGAGGCGAGAGCCACACTGACCTACAAAACATTCCCTTTAAATTAACAGCGACAGCTCCTCTTCAGAGCAGCAGCTTTCAAGAGGACATCACCACAATGTCATCTGTGAATGGAAATTACGGGCTCGCACCTCTGCTTTCCCCGCGCTGGTCCCAGACTAAATTAGCATCCAGATTGAGCTGTGCAGCCGCTCGGGAGCTCGGGGGACCAGATGGTCATGCACAGTGCACCTTGGGAGTTATTTTAGAAATCAGATCTGTCCAAGCTCTCGGGGAAACTTGAAAATTTCACCGAGTCCACTGATGCCTGTCGCTTACAGCAGAACCCTTTATCCTCGAAGACCATGAGCGCCAGGGGCGTTTTTCTCCTTCAGCCCATTGACTGTTTCATGGAGTACACAGTGTTGCCGTGAGGGACTGCTGGTAAGCATCAGGGGGAGTTTCCCTACGTCCTCTCTGCTCATGTATATGTATACGGCCTCTGCTGGCTAAGCTCAGTGTCAAAGTGCTATCTAGGGCATGAATCTGAAGGGATCTGCATGACTGAGGCTCATCTGTTAAAAAAAGCACAACCTTTTCTCTCCGACTGCGCCTCTAAAACAAACTGCTGCCTGCAGGAAATAAACAGTTTCATGTGTCAGTTCCATGTCAGTGCTGCAGTGAGCTGCAGCGTCAGCTGCCTCCAGACCTTGACAGCCCTGAGTGGCAGCGCAGTGACGTGAATGGAGCTAAACTTTATTTTGGAAGCCGTTGCACATTGTGCACATTGTCCCGATCTGACAGCAAGACAAATATATTTGTTAGAGTGGTAATTAAGTCTATGCTGCTAAGCAGAGGAGGACGCAGATCACTGTGGCTGCTCTGTTCATGCAGCACTCATTTCTCCTGCAGTCAGACTGGAAATGAACCTTCCACCGGTCTGCAGCTCAGTTAAATGATGGCGCAGAGATACCCCCCGGTGCCTGAGAGGTTGTGATGTGCTGGAGCCTCGTGAGGCCAGTGTGGAGAAGGGCAGGAGGCTCTGGAAGCTATTAACTTCCCTTACCTTTAATTAAAATTCTCAGTTTGACAATTTCTTCCTTCTTTTCCGAGCAGTGACACTCAGGCACATGCGATTGGCCCATCTGTGCGGCAATTTAAAGTTACATATGACTGCGACGACAAAAGTGTCACAGGAGCGATCACGCGGCGCCGTCAACAGGTACGTTTCCACCTCAAGCCACCCGGCGCCGCGGGTCCGCGTTCCGGAGGAAGCCGATCTTTGAGCACCACAGGAAAAATAAAGATTTAGCAGCAGTGAGTCCAGTTTTCTCTGCTGGCATCTCAGTGTTTGGTTATGATTTAGCACATCCATCAGAGGAGATTTCCAGCTGCTCCCAGTATCATAAACCCCTCTCACACTGGACATGAACAGTATTATTTTCACAACCCTGGAGTAATTAAGGAATTTACCCCCCAAGTCTGTGTTTGATTCAGCACATCCGGAGAAGGGTTTTACAGACATTAACGGACGAGATCCCAGGGATTATCTGTCAGTATATTTAAAATGTTAATGCCCTCCATGCTGAGTAGCTACATTAGCCTCCTCAATTTGTAACCGAGATGCTATCTGTGCAATTGCTCAATAATATATAAGCTGTGACCTCCAAATCCAATATAAATCACCTCATATATTATAAACTCTAATTACTAACACTCAGTTTATAAAAAGTAATGTCACAGAATAAAAAAATAAACATTTACACTTGCTCATCCTGCTGTGTCACTGTTGTCGCTGCCTCCATCTTTATTACCCTGTGGCTGAAAGTCCGGTTTCACCAAACAATCACACTTATCGGTGTCAGATCTGCAGTGCGACTGCGCCTTGACATTTTTCTCGGGTAATTTCAAGAAAATACACTTTTTTCTTGAATTTATTGGGGATAAAGGTGATAAAGCCGATGTGATTTTGGATCAGCGTGACACCAGAGGGTCATTTCCTGCATCGCCGCGGTAACGGAGCGTGTGGACGGGGACGTATGAGGTCAGCGTGGGGATGAGGGTGCATGTGAGCGCTGGGCAAAACACCGTCTCCAAGGGCAACGCTGAGGTCAGAGATGAATCTGAGCCGCGCCGCTTTCCTTCCTCCAAGACTTTTAAATAATGCAGAAAATGAAAGCGCGGGTGGCTTAAAGGTGTCCTGTGCAGTTTACTTGTAGTTTTATGGACGTCATCAAATTGTTGTGTGGGTCCCAGAGGCTGATGCAATGTGTGCGATGCGTCACCGTCCTCATGAAACGCTTCCAAATTTAAATCCAGCTCAGTCTCGAGCTCCTTCTCTACATTTTTCTGCCAGAACCAAACTCAAGCCACACACGTAGAGACAATCACAGCACTGATCCACACGGAACCTTCTGCCCAGTCTGCTCATACCATTCACACATCATGCAAACACACTAATTACACTGGAGCTCGTCCTGAAACGCTGTCACCGTTCAACATTCGCATGCGTGTGCGTGTTGTGAACTCACCAGCAGAGACCTCTGATTTGCGCCGCCCCGAGCTGAGCAGGGTCAAGTGTAACCGACTGTTGCTGATCTGCAGCTCCAGGCTCTGGGGCTCTGGGTTCAGCTGCACGGAGAGCAGCAGCCCGTCCGCGTTCCACGTCCGGAACTGGAAGCGAGCGAAGAAGCCCCCGGTGGCAGACGCCGGCGGCGGGAGCGACAGGAAGCTGCTGCTGGAGCTCAGGAAGGTGCACGCCACCAGCTGGGGCTGCGAGCAGGAGAAGGTCACGTTGCCCTGCAGCAGTCAAAGCAAGGACGCACAGTTACACAGTGACGGGGATGTGAGGGAGACTGGCCTCATGCGCCACTGATTGCAATTTGTCTGCAGATAAATGTCATGTGTGGAAGTGGAAGAGAAGAGAACAGATGGTTAAAGCAGGATGAGTGAAGCCCAAATCCCCCAGCAAATAATTAAAGCGAACCTTTAACCAGCTAAACTTATTGTTTTCTACATTCATTATCTTCAGGAATGTGTTGCATTTAGATGAAAATATAAAATCCATCCATGATGATACAGCTGCTACGTTTTAATAATGTCAGTCGAAGTTCGAGGAAGATAAAAACTAATAAAATGCTTCCAAGCTTCTCCGTGAAATTAAGACCCCACACGTCTCAAAGCAGCGCAGACGCCACAGTAGGAACGCTCCACGCAGACGAATCCATGAAAACAATGCTAACATACCCTGTGTGTGTGTGTGTACGTTTGTGACTGCGTGTGTGTGAGTGTGCGTGAGCGTGTGTGTGTGAGCGTGTATCTGCGTGTGTGTGTGAGTGTGTGTCAGTGTGTGTGAGCGTGTGTGTGAGCGTGTATCTGCGTGTGTGTGTGAGTGTGCGTGTCAGTGTGTGTGTGTGTGAGCGTGTGCGTAGGTGTGTCTGTGTGTGTCTCTGTGTGTCTCTGTGTGTCTGTGTGTGCGTGTGTGTGTGCGTGCGTCTGCATGTGCGTAGACGACCGACCGCTGGCGTGGGCTCAGGTCAGAGTCTTATCAGACGCAGCGCCTGCAGGGCAGCACGGAGCAATCACAGCCCCTCAGCTCTCCATGTGATTCCTCCATCAACCTCTGGAAGATTGTCCCATTGAAATTCCATTACAACTCCCATCACTGCGCTCCCTCTCCTGTGTTGTCAGTGGAGGGCCTTTAATGCGGCGGCTGCAGATGAGACGTGGCCCGTGTCCGCTCGGACCGCGGCTCTGATTCCTACGAGCGTGACTCCTTCACACCCTTCGGATTTATCGACAGCAGTTAGGCTCCAGCTGGACGCAGCGATTGTTTTCTCTCGATTACTGACCAGAACACATCAAACGTGGTCGAATCTCATCACCATCAACAGAGAGAACAAAAAGGAGATAAAGTTAAGGTCTCATCTCACGCTGAGGTGGTCTGTGATCGTGGTGTGTGAGCTGTGTTTAATTGCAGCAGGGACCACGGAGGGACTACAGAGCAGTCCACATCCAGACCTGGTGGCAAATAAAGGGACGCCCGTGTCCTGGAAGGCGTCCAGGAGGCGGCTGCTTCAGGCACGGAGGAGCAGCTGATCTGCCTCTCTGTCCTAATGAAGGAAACTCATTTGTCATTGAGCAGCGCTCATTAGTGGCGCTGGAGTTAATCTAGGACCTGCAGCCTGGACGCAGCCTGGAGCTGTTTGTACACGCGCGTGTTGAGCCTTAGCCTGAAGAGAGACGACCTCTTAACTCGGTGGAACAAAAATCCTGGGCGTCTGTCAGAGAGGTGACATTTGTACGGGCGCACATTCAGCCCACGTTCACTTCATGCCAGACAGCTGTCACATGTTAATCTGAGGTTGTCATTCTCAGCACAGTCTGCACATACTTCCTCTATACATTAGAGCCATAGAATAACCCTGAAACCCAATATGTGATTACCAAATTAAGCTAAGTTCCAGCTTCCCTTCTCTGCTCTCACTCGCCCACATTCTCTCGCTCGCCCACACATGTGCGCTTTATGTTTCACTCCCTCTCTCTTTAAATATCATTATATGAATTTCCATCCCTAATGGAGATGCTCTTCACTGTAAGATGGCTTTTAAAGGGCATAGTGCTTTCTCACGTTTCTGGGATGTTGAACGCAGTAAATGTGTTCTTGGAACAGAAGGGGAAAAATTCCAGGAAGTCATTTGGATAAATTCAACTTTGAACCAGAAGATAAGCTGAAACGTTTGCTGACTCCGTGCACAGACGCCATCAGTGTCGACGATGGGTTGATTTTAGCTTCACATGGATGTAATGAAATACGCATGGGTGTAATGAAAACGCAGGTGTGTAACAGCTGCTGCAGGTCTCAAACGCACCACGCTGTGGATCTGCGGCTTGCGCCGCTTTGCCAGGTCGATGATATTGATCCCGTTGTAGTAGAGGTTCTCCATGCAGCCGTGGAAGTTCTTCCTCAGGAAGGTGCCAGGCTTGCCAGGCAGTGGGATGCCTCCGAAACTCAGCTGTGATGAAAGCGAAACAGAGGCGGCGGTCGATTATCGCAGAATCACAAACTGAGCCACGAGCTGAACAAAAATGTATATTCATGTGTTATTTTCATTGGAAATTTGCATGCGGCACACGCACACACAAGCATACATGCACGCACACACACACACACACACGCATCAATATTCTCCCAGTTACTGCTGAGCAGCTGAGCCAGTGATTCAGCAAATACTCCCACTCACTGGCTCCACATGCGCTGAACTGGGATCTGTGGATGCAAATGTGGTCGTTCTGAGCTGCTTCTACGCTTTGATAAAACAAAGTCAAATCTTATTGCTCCTCCGGGGTTTTGGGCACCTTTGCTTTTATCACCAACATGTGACCTTGTTCACAATCCATTGTGTGGAAGAACTTGGCTGCGCCGGGCCTCACCTCAGAACCCCCCCTCCTCCATCTGGGCAGCTGAGAGCCAGGCCTTATCACCCGGCTCCAGCGCCAGGACCCACTAATGCTCCCGTGGCTGAATGGGAGCGAAATCTCTGCAGCCGCGTTCCAAAATCTGGCGCAAAGCTTTCCCAGAAGAGGGGAAGCTGTAGCAGCGGCAGATTAATGTCCGCGCTTCTAGAATGACGTGATTCTATTGTGGGGAGTGGACGGCGGTCCAGGACTCAGCGTGTGTGCTGCGCTTCAACACTGGCCGCAACTCAAACTGCATTTTTGGAGGTGACACAAAGCACATTAACCGTCACAGCAGATGCCGGGTTCATGTCCACAGAACCGGCGCAGAGCGAGGTCGGACCCGAGAACCAAAACACGGATGAACACATGAATGTGCGTCTACAGAACCAGAGAAAGGAAACAGAAGGAGCAGGTGCTGCATTTAGTCACATCTGCATTGTATTATACATTTATAATTCACTTTCTGTTACTGGAGAGGAGGAAGCCTAGTTCTCGTATCTATGGCAACCAGGGCCAGGAACCAGAACCGGGCCTGTGATGCTGAACCCAGTGGTCAGAGCAGGTTCCCCTGCAGCGCTGTGGCTCCGGTGGAGCACACGCCGCTTTCAGGAACTTTCTGCAGGATCAAACTTTAAGGCCGTGGAGGCAGAAATGCTTATGAAGGAGCTTTGCCTCCGCTGGCGCAGCCACGGAGGCGTGATCTCCACAGACACGAGCCGCTTGAAAGCCGTCGTAAACTTCTCAGGCCTAACAATTCATCAGGCGTTAATATTTAATAATTAAAATGAATAATTCATTCTAATTGAATTCACACGGCCGTTAGGCCGTATTCTTATCAATATAAACATAAATAAGTAAAAGCCATAATGCACATTGGTTCATTATAGTGACGGGACTGAGGCCGCTCACACAGCGGCTCCGTCTCCCTCACCTCCACGTTATGTAATTGAATCAGCGCGGGGACTCACCTCATAGTCCACCTCCAGCGAGAGTCCCTCCCCTTTGGTCTGGAACGGCTGTGTGTGGGAGTCGACGGTGAGGTTCACCTGCCTGTTGAAGCGCTCGATGTGAACCGAGTGCCAGTGCTGGTCGTCCAGGAGGCTGCCCACGGTGACGGCCACGCGGCGGCTGCTGAACCGCGGCCTGCTGTCGTCTGCGGGAACAGAAACGGCGGCTGAGCTCAGGTGTGAGGTCTCACCCGCCCCCTCACAGGCTGCAGCGCACGCAGGTGAGCGTGGGCCGCGCTCACCTGCGTCCACACTTTCATTACAGGCTTAGGCAAATTGATGCCAATCAGGTGTTTTTTGTGAGCTTCTTTTTACTCTTACATCCCATTTTTCGCATTGAACCTGAACGCCCCACCACGAAGGCGTCGCTGCCGCCGCACGCTCAAAGTAAACAGTGGTCAAATGAAAGATTCAGGAGAGCGGCTGCCAAGCAGCAGGGGTCACCTAGGTTGAGGTAGAGGTCCAGCCTCCCCCGGTGCAGCTCCAGGGTGATGTAGTCGCCGCGCTGGCCCTCTCCGTGCAGCAGAACGCCCTCGGCCTGCTGGCTCTTGAACCGCAGAGAGATCACATCCTTCACCGTGGACATGGACTTCTGGTTGAACCGATACAGCAGCGAGCTCCTGCCGTCGAAGTCTGCCACGTAGGACTCTGGAAGCAGATCACAGGCGCTCTGGAAGTTTGGGCTTCCCGCTGTCCCCCTCTAATTACTGCAGCATCGCTGTCTGCTTTAGTGCACCTCCAATTTGGTGGGCTTCGTTTTCAATGAGCCGGCTTCACCTGAAGCTAAGGTTTGTTAACTCCACACAGTTAAAGCAGATTTAACGCCTCGGTCTTAAATCCCTGTTCAGACTGGTGGCAAATAGTAATAAACCCTAAATTTACCTGTATTAATGAGCCTGAATTATTTTCTCCTATTTTATACATTATTGCTTATTTCTCACTCTGTGCTGACTGTTCATCATGGTCTGTAGACTAATGCGTTGCCATACAGTCCATTAATGCTCGGTGTCGCGACACCTCTGCCTGAAGCTGCTACAGCCGCTGTTAACGCGCTGTTGTTTCTGCTGCTCCTTTGCAGCAGAGCAGGTTGTAACAGCGGCAACGATAAACGTAGTGAAAATTCAAACGTGACAAATGCCTCTTCTTATGAGCGAGATCATGTGAAGGCGGACCCACTGAGGCTGAGTGATGCTAATGCACTTGGATAATCAGTCTAATGGCGCCTTCCAGTAGACGCACGCGTTCAGGCAGAGTGTGTTCCGGCTCCACACAAGTACTGCCTCGTCAGGCTGTGAAAGCACAGGTGGAGGTACCGGCCACAGCGGCTGCATTGGATTCAGCTGAGCCCGCTCCGGGGACGCGTCACGGAACCGGGCCACCCTTTATTATTCATACCTGTGCGCCTTCACAGGTTCGCGATGGGACGGGACGCGCCGTTACACGCTGTCTGGACGTGACACGCTGCGGCGCCGCGTCGTCATGGCAGCAGCGGAGCCGCAGCCCGTTAATCAGCCGTCTGAACGGAGCCGACGGGACCCAGGCTTCTCTGCTGACCCGCCCTGGCTCTGCAGAACTCGGCCCAGCGGTACCGGCCCACCACCGTGGGGGGTCTGGGTCACCTTCATACGATTCAAACGCAGCCGAGCATCTTCAGCTCCATCACTTAAACTGTGCCTGATGCAAATAAGTATTTAGAGATGGTTTCATCCACTCGGAGACCAGGAGCTAAAAATATATAGAGCGGTGTAGGAGTGAAGGAGGGCGCATTAGTTTTACACCTGCTTATCCAAGGTTTTTAACGACTGCGTGGTGGTTGGACATCATAAAACCGCTCACTGTGGGATTTTCTAACGGCGTTTCACGGCACAGTAACTCAGCGCCTCATCTAGTTAGTGCAGCTCGGCATCGCGTGGGAGACGTGAGGAGGTGAGCCCTCGTTACAAGCGCTTTTATGGAGGCGCGCGGGTTCATTGTGTGAGGATGAGGCTCATCCTCAGGTCACGTGTCTCCTCAGGTCTGACGGATGCCGATGACCTAGATATAAACTAGGTGCAATTATATTATCAGGCTGCTGACGAGGCCTCGTGTGTCAGGTTTTCTCTCCTATGATTAATTAAACTGTTGGTTCAGTACAGATTAGACTTTACAGTAATAGTACAGTAATGAGTAACGTTGTTACCATTAACTGAGGTGTTTTTGAAGCTGAGCTGCTTCCATGAGGAAAACGCTGCCTGTGACTCTGATGTGGGCTGTTAGCATGGCCCTGCTGCTGCTCGGCCTCCATCTGACTGCCAACACGGTGGCCTTTCACATCCAGAGCCAGCGTCGGTGTCGCCACATGTTTCTCTTAAGCTGCCATTTAATTACTGGACATTAGGGCGCGCGGCTCTGCTCTGGTGTGACGAGGGATAAGTGTGCACACGCGTTTCACACCCTGGCTGTCGGCTTTGGAGGCGCTTCCATGCAGAGTGTTAGTGTTACAACTGTCTCCACCAGGATGTAGAAATGGACAAATCCTTTTAGCGCGGCTTGATGTGCCTTTCAGAGCCTGGCATTAACTGCAGGGTGTGTTACTCACTGTAGGAGCAGCCGTACACCTCCACTCTGAGGCCCATCCACCCGCTGGGGTTCCAGTCCAGAGGGACGAAGCGCAGGACGCGCGTCCTCACCGGGTGAGACAGCTTGTTCTGGACCACAGCCTCCGAGTTCACGTTCCCGACAAACCTCTGCGGGCACAAACGGACAAAGGAGGGAGAAATGAAACGCAGCGAGTGACCCGCGCTCATGGAGAAGCACAACGACCTCATTTCAAATGTGAATAGTAATAGTTTCGCAAGGGAGCAGAAAAGTCTGTTTTTAGCTGAATAGTTGAAATAGAAGCAGAATAAAAATCTAAATCTTGAAAAACACAGACTGTACCAAAGTGCTGACAAGGCTAAGCCAAGGGCAACGTCTTCCTCCTACCCTTGAACATACTATTTGATGTAAAGTGATAAGAATCATCGCGTGGTGTAGAAATACGAGAATATCCGTTCAAACAGGTCCAAGAGACGGAGGAAAAATGACCACGGAGGAGCCCAGAGGCGCTGAGGGCTCGCGTGTTGTGTTTCCTCCCTGCAGAGCTAAAAACCAAAGGGGGGGAGGGGGCTCTTTGTACATTTGTGTGATGGCTTCTTTTTCTTTTCCACCTCTTCTCAACTTTCACAGACAACGCCAGGGGACACAAACAGAGAAACAGAGTGAGGATGAGGGATGGGCGCAGAAAGAGAGACAAACAGCTTCTGCTCTCAAATGACTGATCACCAGCTCCTTCATAACCCAGGCCGAGCAGGTTACGTATCGGATCGATACCGACCCGGACCATAAAGAAGAAGCCGGGACGGATCATTGACAGCCGAGCTTCAGGCCTTTGTGAGCAGCGTGACGCTGTCAGACAGCGCCAATAACTCAGCTGTCCCTCCGTGTCAACGGGAGCAGAGCAGCAGCGCAGGCGCAGACGCAGACGCAGACAGAGGCGCAGACGCAGACAGAGGTGCAGACGCAGACGCTGTCAGACAGCGCCAATAACTCAGCTGTCCCTCCGTGTCAACAGGAGCAGAGCAGCAGCGCAGGCGCAGACGCAGACGCAGACAGAGGCGCAGGCGCAGACAGAGGTGCAGACGCAGACGCTGTCAGACAGCGCCAATAACTCAGCTGTCCCTCCGTGTCAACGGGAGCAGAGCAGCAGCGCAGGCGCAGACGCAGACAGAGGCGCAGACGCAGACGCTGTCAGACAGCGCCAATAACTCAGCTGTCCCTCCGTGGCAACGGGAGCAGAGCAGCAGCGCAGGCGCAGACGCAGACAGAGGCGCAGGCGCAGACGCTGTCAGACAGCGCCAATAACTCAGCTGTCCCTCCGTGTCAACAGGAGCAGAGCAGCAGCGCAGGCGCAGACGCAGACAGAGGCGCAGACGCAGACGCTGTCAGACAGCGCCAATAACTCAGCTGTCCCTCCGTGTCAACGGGAGCAGAGCAGCAGCGCAGGCGCAGACGCAGACAGAGGCGCAGGCGCAGACGCTGTCAGACAGCGCCAATAACTCAGCAGTCCCTCCATGTCAACGGGAGCACCTGCGTCTGCGCATCTACGCAGGCGCAAACAAAGACACAAACAGTCGCAGCTTGTGCTGCTTAAAACTAAGCACAGGCTTGTACTTGGTTTCAACGCGCACACGTGTTTCAAAAGGCGCTGGGAGCAAATGAAAAAACACAAACATGCATTTTCATAACATTTGATTTTAGAGTGAGGAACCCAAATGCAGCCATTAGTGTTTGATTTGGATGAAAACATGCTGCTGTGTTGTCACGCTGGGCTCCTGCCATGACCTTCTTATTCCAAGGCTTTGTGCAAGACACACGCAGCAGCAGATTATTTGATTTGTTCTGCATTCACAAGCTGCAATTTAAAGCCTGAGAAAATCCGCAAATCTTTCAGACGTTCTTTACAACTTAGCGTTATGAAATATTCATGATCAGATATGCAACAATCGGAATCAGAGTGCTGGAAAAAACGCATCCTTAGGAATTATTTATTAGTCAAAAACAGCCCAAGAACGACTGAGCGGTTGTGGCATCGTAAATAGACGAGCGCCGCTGTCATCAGATCCTGAGTCACGTTGCTAAAATCTGTCCACACATGAAAAGAGAAAGCGACAACGGTAAATACCTTCAACTGGAAGAAATATATTCACATGAAACAGGAAAATGAAAGGAATAATCTGATGTCAGCGTGCGTTCTCTTTACATCATCCTCTTGTTTTTTATTATTCTAATTATTAAACTCATCTTTCCACTTGTGTCCCAGATGAACGTCTGGAAACTCTAATGAAGTCATTCTAATAATTCATTAGCCAACGACAGGCGCGCGTCAGTGTGAGTCATTAGCATTCAGAAGCCTCGTCGTTACAGGAAACACCACCGAGGCACTTTGAGCCGTGACGCGGGTGCTTTGGAAAAACGCACACGGAACCTCCGGCGCTCCTGCTGGGAGACGAGGCAGCGCCGAGGCCTGAGGGAGGCCGGCGTTCCCAGAGCTCGGCCCGACGAGCGGGTGGGTCCGCGTCTGCGTGGGCTGCAACCCCACGGTGACTTCATTATTTGTATTTATGTGTGTGTCACCGTGGAGCGGGCTCCCTCCCGTTCATTAGGCCTCGCCGCTTCCTCTCCAGTGATGAGCTCCCTGGTGTCATTGTTGCTTTATGCTGCACAGCACGGGCACTAAAGTTTATTTTAATCAATTCACCGGGGGACGAGTCCTGCTGCCGGCGCTGACGTCGCTACAGTATGTGCAGGAGGTCGCCGGCCAGTTAAACAGCCTGAGGACAAGCGGAGGGAAGACGAGGCTGCGAGTGCGTGACCTTGGTGACGAGTGAGCGGTGGAGCGGTGTGTGAGAAGAAGAAATCCTTTATTGGTCATTATCACAGCATGTAACAACAACATTTGCATTTAACCCGTCCCCATCGGGAGCGAAGTGTCTTTCTTACTTACACACTTGGTGCTACAGTACGATGGGAGTTTGAACCTGGGACCTTCCGCCCCTAAAGCAACGCTCTGCCACTGAGACACCAAACCGTGTGTGTGTGTGTGAGAGCAGTGTGTGGTGTGTGAGCAGTGTGTGTGTGTGTGTGTGCGCGAGCAGTGTGTGTGAGAGCAGTGTGTGTGAGCGGTGTGTGGTGTGTGTGAGCGTGTGTGAGTAGTGTGTGGTGTGTGTGAGCAGTGTGTGAGCGGTGTGTGTGTGTGTGTGTGTGTGTGTGAGCGGTGCGTGTGAGCAGTGTGTGAGCAGTGTGTGAGCGGTGTGTGCGCGTTGGAGCGCTTGACGCTCGCTGCCGTCCACTGGCTGGTTCCGTAAATAAACTAACGCTCCTCACGCGTCCAGACGACGCTGCGTCACGTACGCGTCCGGGGGGCTGTTCTGCAGGTGCCCTGTGTGTTCAGTGACATCAGCGCCGGGGGCTCAGACCTGCTACTGCTCATTTTCCTCCTGCCGCAGTGAAAGAGGCTATTTTTGTTATTGTGTTGACGCGAGCAAAGAAATGGAAAATATTGTTGGGACGACTGCAGCCAGAAATTACAATGTGCTGCGTGTGGTTCATATGATGCACAACGGAGGGAGAATTAACGTGTGTTTTTATTCCCTTTGAACCATTGTCTCTGGCGCTGACGCCCACTGTGAGCTCCTCTAGTTTAGTGTCATCTCCATGAAGCCGTTGTGTATTTTCGTACCTGTCTAACTCTACCTCAGCTTGGACGCATCCACTGGATGACATTTGCGATGCTAAAGCTAATGAGCGAAGGAGAAGTGCTGGACTCAGTTTGCACCTGGACCTCTGGGAACCGGTCCAACAGCTGAGGAGGCCTTTTAACGGCCCCGGGACTGTATGGAAACCACTTAAAGAGCAGGCAAAGCACCATGGCCTTGATTTGACCAGTAGCTACTGTCCACTTCATCTTTACCACAGTGCATCTGAGCAAACACTTCCACAAAAACACATACGCAGCAGAGCTTCAGCAACATATGAAAAGTCAAGCATCCACCACTAAATCAGCAGAATTCACCCCCTGGGGACCACGAATGCCCACGCTGAGACACACCTCGTGTCAGTGTAACACACAGCTAGTGCTGCTACAAACACCTTAAGTGAGCCGGCGTGTTTTCCACCTCCACGTTTACGGGTCCTCTGAGATCCGCCTGTATAACATTAGAAGGGAATCAACATATAAGTCCAATCTGAAGCGTTAGTGTTATTGTGCTATTAAAAGAAACGCTACTGGGAGCAGAAAATTAGTCTTTAGCACTCACACAAACACATTTTAATCCTCGTTAGATCCTCATCTACCTGAATAGCTACGTGCAAGAAAATTAATGTTTAAACTTCCCCCTTAAGGAGGCAATTTTGTTTCACACATTTATTCAGTGCTGCATTAAAAAGAGACTTTTAAATAAGGTTTTCCAAGGATAATGCTGCTAATCTGGACCCCTGCGAGAATACGTTCTCTTCCCACATACAGCAGAAATATTTGCAAAGACTATGGAGCTAATTTACACAGAAGATTGAATATATTATACAGGAAATTAGGTTAACGGGGTTCTGCCATTTCTGCTGAATTTACTTCTAAGTGTATACACAAAGAAACCTTCTCATCACAGGGAGTAGAAAATCAGGAGCAAGTCTTTGTAAGTCAGTCGCTCTTTGTGACTAAACGTTCACTTTTCATGTCCTAAAAGCTTCCACAGACCAGTCAGACTAGAGATTAGTCGTTTTCAAAAAGCGTCTTCGCTGGCTTGTGCTAATTAGCTTATTATCAGCGTGTAGAGGAGTGCCACCCTGTTGTTTCACATGTTTCTCTTGTACCTAATAAGGCTTTGCTGAGAACACTCCCACAGACGCGTTGCAGCAGGAAGACGTGGTGCAAAAAGCAGAGCAGGCCAAAGGAAAGGCTCAAGTTCAAATAAAAAACAGAGATCGAATCTAGCACATCCAATGGGTTCCAGTCTGCCAGAATGAGTCCATTTTTCTTCATGGCGCTGGTTCTGCACAGCGCAGCGTTTGGGGCACGTTGGCTGTTGTTGACCTTTACCAGAGCTCATTTTCCTACGGAGCTCTTCTGGCTCAGTATTGGCTCATTGTGAGCTAGAAGTCACATCAGCAGCTGCTGCTCTCTCATTAGCAGCCCACAAGTCCATTCCTGGCAGTGAGCCGTTACCTTTGAGCTCCACTTGTTAAGGCACCAAAGAAGAAGAGTGAGGAGGCGTGAGGTTTCAATTTCCCGTGTGAGCGGCAACTGAACACACATAATTAAATAGAAAGACCAGTCAAGCCTGGGTTTAATACAGAATTGAGCTGTGTTATTTTCCTCTTGTTTACATAAACAAATTAACCTTGGGTTATAAATCTAAAATGACAAAAAGCTCTGCAACAGTTTTTTCCAGATGGTCCATGAAATCTTTAACATTCAGTCGAGGCTTCAGCACAGCTGCTGCTCAGGCCCCAAAGTGGCAAATTACACAAAAAGCTCCGTCCATAATTTAAGTGTTTAAGTACTAGAATATTTATTGATTTATTTTAAAATCAACAGATTGGAGGAATTAATCTAATTGTAATTAATTACTGCAATTTGTTTAAAGCTCCATTAGGTGAAATGGAGACAGGACACAGTGTCACGAGTGATTGAAGCCCAGCACAGTCTGAAACAGACGCTCCTTCTGTTCGCGGCGGCTTTGAAGACACATAAAGCGCTGTGGGCCTGAGCGGACCGGGCCTGAGCAAACGGGGCAGAGCTGCTCCGGGCTGGACCGGGCCTGAGCGGACCGGGCCTGAGCGGACCGGGCCTGAGCTGGACCGGGCCTCCTCTGACCCCGGTCCTCGTCGGTCCGACGCTCCACCGCGGCTCATTTCACACGGAAGTGTTCATTCCAGCGTGGCCTCTTCGCTACGTTAGCTTCACTGCTAACATCACGGCTAACACCTCACTGAAATGTCCAACAAGGTTAAAAACACCTCCAAGCCTCAAATGACAGACTGCTGAACTGCAAACGTGGGAAGAGACGCTGTTGAAGTGTTGCTCCGCGGCGCAGCTGCTGCTGACGTATCACACAGAGAAGCCTCTTTGTGCAACGGTGACGGGAAGCTGAGGACCGACCCAGAGTTCAAAGCACGTGTGAACTCCTACATTGTAATGTACTTCAGAGAATAAATGTTTAAATGGACGGGAGGAGGATAAATAATTCAAGTCAACACACGGCGCTCGACAGAACGCTCGCGTCTGCGCGCACTTTTAATTTCGACACAATAAAAAAAAGAGCACTTTGCAGCAATGGCGTGCCAGTGGGTAAACGCGCTATGCTAATTGGACTGCCAATTAGAGAACAGCGAAAAAACAGTTTAACATCTTCTTAGCAGCCTTTGACATAACTGGGCCAAACACAATAAAGAATTAATGACATGTGCCGACATGAGGCGATTTTTTTAGGCTGGAGTTCTTGTACAGGCTGCCGTGACATGTTGTGACATTACATGGAGGATAAAAAAAGCTGGATCATAATTGACACCAGACACTTCCCACACATTGAAACGTGTCAGAAAATGTGAGTGAAAGTGTGTGAAGAATGTATCTGACACTGACCTGAAGTGTCACGAAGGGACGGCTCCCTAAAGCTCAGAGGGAGGAGAGTGGCAAAAACACACATGGATTCCTGGCTAACTGCATCAATGGGGCCTCGAATGGCATTTAATTATCATCTCACAGTCAGGTATGGACAAGCAATTATATTATTTCATGTCTTTATCGAACACACCCTTCAAATATTCAAGGTAGCGGTGGAAAAGCAAGTGGACCCCGAGGCTACTGATTCCTAGAAAAGCTAATTGGAGTCAGGAGTTAGCAAAGCTCCAGTCAAATCAATTAAACATGATTGGAGATGTGGGTCACAGCTATTTGGCTACTTTGACACTCGGTCTCCCATTAACAAGCGGCCACTGCTATTATGAAGCAGCAACAGTTGCAGGAAGTGCAGCGGTTCTGAAGCCTGAAAGAGCGCAGACATTCATCAGTGGAAGGAATCACTGCAAAAGGAAACAGCAGCAGCTTCAGCCCAAAGGTGAGGCGTTTCAGGGCCGCATGCGTCAGTGCAACCGGACTGAAGAGGCCGGAACCAGTTATTAAAGCCGCCGGCGCTTCCAAGGAGCCGAAAATTCATATTTCAGGAGCAATTAATGCAGAAGCAGGCGGATCCACGGGCTCCGCTGACCTTCTGCTGCCACTGTTTGTGGCAGGAGGTCAAATCTAACGGTTGCGCGTGCTCACCCCCACGCCGTCCTCGTGCCGGTACTGCTTCCAGGCCCGGCCCGCGTCGCTGTACAGCAGCAGGTAGCTGCTGACCCAGTCCCAGCTGTCGTAGCGTCCCTGCGTGGCCACGGCCGTCACCTCCATCTGCTCCCCCAGGTCCACCTGCAGCCAGGGCTCCTGGTCCGTTACCATGGGAGACCAGCCGCCGGCACCTGCGGCAGAGCTCAGCGTTACACGTCTGTCCACAAACAGTGGGTCGGGTCGGCGCGCAGTCGCCACCGGCTCAAAAGTTTAGGAATTCCTGATATGAGCACGGAGGGCGGCTGCACGTATGACCCGGGCTGGAACCGGACCGCTCCCAGAACACAGAACTAACCACAGACGCAGGATTACAGCAACTTGTCTCCGTGTGAAAACGCCGTCTTGTTAGAATTCACCGACTGTAGCTCTGATTAGATTCAGATGAAGTGCAGCGTGCGCCCAAAGCTCACGGGAGCTGCGGCGCTTGAACCATATTTATTCAACAGCAGTTTGCCTTCGCTTGAGAGGCTATAAGTTGTGTCAGCGGACTCGCTGGGAGTAAAAGGGAAAGAAATGATAATGACAGTTTACTGTGTCACAGTACATTTAGAATCGAATCAAAACAAACAGGCTACTTCCTTTTGTTGCTGCTGATTCATATACTCAGATTTGCCACGGTAAAACACTTGGTTTATTATCGCTTCGTGTTCTGCAGCTGCTTGATTCGCCTTGACAGTAGATTCTGGGCCTGGTCTGGACCCAGCCTTGGGTTCTGGAGGGGGCAGACGACTGCTACGGTCTGAGCTGCAGCATGAGGTGAATGCATAGGGGCCTCAGCCCATCGCTGCATCCAGCTCTGCTCTGCTGCTCCTGGTCCTAATGCGGCCTGTTAGCGCTGCTAGCGCTGCTAGCGCCGCTAACGTGTGCAGCTTCTACTCACCATCTCTTCTGTTCAGCTTGGCGTTGTGGGCTGCGAAGCCGGCTGACGACTGTGAGGAGCTCTGAAAGGACGAGCGGGGCAGCGCCGACGCCAGAGGGCCATTGCAATTATCTGCCGAGAACAAGACACACAATGCAGCTTCAGATTAACACACACACGTCTGACACACTCCGGGTGCAGCATCCTGACAGTAATAACAGAAAACGCATCCTGCCGGGTTAAAGTGCATCTTTACTTGTCAGTGGTGGGGTCTTAAAGCAAGAAGTGGGAAAAATAACAGGTCCGCCTCACTTATCCAGTGCTCAGGCGCCTCAAACAGTCTATTAACCCATGCGCTGACCCCTGAAAACAGCACAGAACATGCTACGACTCCTTTTGTGTGCGCGCGGCTGCACTGTGTTCCTTTTTTAATCCCACAGTGTGAGCTTCCATCACGTCCAACAGGCAGGAGCAGATTAAGAGTCCAGTGATGTAAAGCTGTCAGGCCCATCGTCCTCTCATCCTCGCTGCCCATCACAATAAGAGCAGTGAGTCATCCAGCTGCAGCTTCTGCGCCGCGTGGCTTTACTCCAATGCTGAGCTGCATTAGGCTCTGTATCTGAGGACATAATGAAAACTGGCACCAGCCTGATTACAATTATCCCTCTACTCTCCCCATCAGCGTGCAGTTCACACTGTGGACTGCACCGGGCTTTTTGTGTTTGGATCCCGTTCTGCTCGGGGTTCAGACGGATCGGAGCACATCTGGAGTGGCAAGTGGCCACGCAGCTGTGGACAGCAGCCCGGCCGCTCCCTTCAGCGTCCTCCTGAATCGCGACTGACCTGATTTGACTGCTCTCAGATCGCTTGCCAAGAGATTTTTCTAATCCTGATTTCAAGTGTGACTAAAGTGGATAAAGCTGTTTTGTCCAAGACTCAAATTACGGCTGAGCTGCAGCGCGGCTGCAGATGCATGTTGGGGAACGAGCTTGTTATGCAAGCGGACCACTCCAGATCTGTCTCCCACGTCCCACTTTTGAAGTGTAAAGGACAACTCTCACTGTTCTCATCTCCCTTTCAATCTGTATTCCTCCGTTCCTCCTTCAGCGATTCATCTCTAGTTGAAAAGCTGACAAAATCTCCGTGAGCTTCCGCCTCAGAAAACGCCCCGCCGCTTTGCTCTCCACTTTACAGCAACAAATGAGACGTTGACGGCACAAAAGAGGCACAATGTGCAACACGTGTTCCTGCGCAGACGGGTGCAGCAGACGCGGCGCTGGCTGCATGCTGCTGTCTGCCGGCCCGGTCCTGGATGCAGTCACACCACTTATAGACGGGGCGATTTGTGTGCAAAGCTGCTCCTTGGTCCGAGGGATGACTGGAAATCCTCTGAAGCCGCCTCGCGATGGAGCGCGGCTCCCGCAGGCTGGAGTCTCAGCCAAATGAACCCAGACACGCACTGAGCCCACAGGCAGAACTGCTGGAGGAGAGGGAATATTTAATCTCCTGAAATCACAAAGTAAGTGCGTCAGCTGCTGTACAGCATGAGCTTCCAGCTGGAGCCACAGAAGAGGCGCTGCTCAGCAGACGGCCGGCGAGAGGCGTCACGGCGCCACACCAGGTTAGCGCAGATTGTGCTGGGGATAAAAATAATAGATGAGAACGAGTCACACCTGCAGCCGCGCCGCACGGAGAACGGGAGCTCCTTGTGAAATCGCTCCTGTATATTTAGAGGCTGCGTTCGTCACAGGGCAGAGTCGGGTTCTGGTGCCGTTATCGGCTCGCGACTACGTCGGGCTTCACCTCCAAAGAGATGCAAAATGCTCACTACTGCGGGTTTGCAGTCCGTCAGCGGCGCGTTATTACCCATTAGGTGTTTTAGTGAGTATTTACAGCAGCGGAGCAGAGGACGCGGGAGCGAGTCTCAACACACACTGCAGGAAGGAATCCGTTACAGCACTGATGCCTTTTTAATAGTTTCTAGACAGTGGGGCTCAGCGCCGCAGAGGAACAAAGCCATAATACATCAGGCTCGGCTGCACCCACTACTTATTACAAGGATCAATTCTTTGTTTATATTAGTCTTTTCACGGGATTTGCCGGCAATAAAAACAATATAGAAAATTACACGCCTTATCCTTTAACGCCACCTTTCAATGTCCATGCGCCGTTTAGCCTGAACGGAGCGTGCGGCGGCTGCACACAGCTCCTCCTCCAGCCTCCTGACCCGCATCACCCCAAAAACACGCCCAATCCACACACGCGCGTCAGACGAGGCTGTCGCTTCACGGTCCCGAACGAGTCTCTGCCTGAGCACAAAGAAATCAATTATCACAACTAAGCGCCTTTGGAGGCACATGCTGCACACGTTGAGCTGGAGCTGAAGCACGGTTGCAGCTGAGGACGGCCACATGCACAACTCAAATAAACACCATTTCCTCCGTTTCCTCCTGGAGATCGAGTCTCAGGAAACGCACAAACGGTTGGATATGAAAAAAATGCCAGAGGGATTTTGTAAAAATAGAACAGGAAGTGGAGCTTCTGTAGGCGAAGGGTGAAGCAGCTCCTCAATCTGCCCTGATCCTCTTCACGGGGGAGCGGTGCCATGTGATGAGCGCTGGACCGGACACGCGAGCGGACGGAGCTCCAGCTCCATGAGCCCACGAACGTAACATTACATGCAAATCTGTTAGAGTCCATTTTTTTCCGCTTCAATGCTTTTCACATAACGGACAGGTGTCAGATCTCAAATCTTCCCTCCTGCCCACGTATAAAATGGCTTCCAGAGAGAAAACACTGAGACGGGAGGAGAATGAGGCTCCGTCCGACGAGGAGCTGAAGGATGCTCCTCGGCCGCATTTACAGGCCTGACTCAATTACCCTCTTGAGCCAGACGGCAGCGGCTCAGGCTGCACAAAACTAATTCACTGAAAACCTGCAAATAATGGCAGTTCCCACACTTCGAATGGAGCAGCTCTTACATTTGAGTCCCGGTGGAAGAAACATCCCAAGCGTGTGTCAGCAAAAGGGGCGCCAACAGCAGCACACGATGAACACACAAACACCAAACCAGTCACACGGACCCACACTCCACTCATCATATCCTTATTCATAGTCACCTCCAGCTACTGAAGACCAGAAGGATCTTTGCATTGATCATATTCAACAAACACGTATTTGTGAAAATAAAGGAGCTGCTTTAATAAAACATCTCCTGAAACCCCCTCAGCCTTAATTAACCAAACTCTGCAGCCTTTTGTATTTATTGTACTTGATACACGAGTTGAGTGATTTATCAAAGCTGTCGTCTATTAATGTTCTTTGATTATTTTGATTAATTGCATCAGAAACACAGAAGAAAGTCTACAGGCCACTGGAGGAAGTATTGGGAGCAAGAAAGCAGCTCCGTTCTCGCTGGAGACGGTTTGATTCTGTGCTGCACTTGAAACAAACATCCACAACAAAAGCAGCAACAAGACAAATCACCGAGTGAAAGAGGATCTGCTGATAACGATGGCGTTCTGCTACGTTATAGCTGCGATCCGACCCTCTGACGGAGGCTGCGCGGGACCAAGCGGTGCAGACGGCGGCGTGGAGGATATCAGAACACGCAGCCATTGGATCTGGTGACGGAGGCCGTCGATAAAGCTGCACACTATCGCATGCGTGGGTCTGGGCTCCGTGACCTCTGCTCACTGATAACCAGCGCCTCAGAGTCAGAGTCACCGAGCACCAAGCACCGAGCACGCGTCATAGACCGCTGGACCGGTTCAGGTTCTGCTTCCTCTGGATCCGTTGCGCGGTTGCGTCACAGGAATTATTCAACAACGTAGTAAAACAGGATTTGTGTTCATTTTCCGTTGGATTATAGGATTTCTGGAGCATTTCACACAACAGCTTGGTAATAAATTTATAATGGTACAGTATCCTATTAAAAATAATAATGCTAAGAACGTTACAGCGTTGACTGGCAGTGGAGGCGGGAGGAGAACTGTGACGTCTGTGAGCGTGATGTGACTCCGAACGTCTGGGTTTAAAAGGAGCAGTTTGACCCCCGACGCCCCCGACATCAAACAGCGCTAAATTGAAATGCAGTGTATCTGGTTTCAGTTGATTAAAAAGACGCTGGATCTACAAAAGCCGCGTTTGCTTTAAAGTACAAGAGATCCTGTGTTGATGTGGTTAGACTTTAGTTGACACAAGAGGAAAATATCTTGGCGAGAGTGGCTGCTATGAAGTGGTGCAGATAAAATGAGGCCGTTTTATCTCCAAGGCGCTTCACACCAGCGCTTTACATAGCGTTTGGTGGGCAGTCACTTGAAACGGGCCGCGTTTAGAGGCGACGGCTGCATTCTGCTCGACAGGAGCGCGGCACCCGCTGCCTTATTACAACTAATCCCGTGGCCCGTTTACGCGTCGGAGCCGGGAGTGACGTCAGCGGGTCGCGATTAGGAGCCTCGTCAGGAGGCAGGAGCTGGTCCCGGTACCGACCGCACCCGCCACCAGAGCCACAAGCAGCAGCCAAGGGCCAAACGTTCCCACTTTGAGCCCCGGTTTGGAGAAACAAGCCTTTCCCCACAAAGACAACACCTTCTGCTTCTTCCTCCTTTTCATTCGTCTGATTTCACTCGGTAATGAAATGCAAAACACAGCAAAAGTTGCTAATTGAGGCCGTTTACCTGGAAGCTTTGAACAAGGAGCGCACGCTCCTAATAAGAGGAGCTTCCTGTTCTACAGCTCGTGCGAGCAGGAGCCCCAGTGGTAATAATTCTCTGTTCTGCAAAGAGCGATGCACAAAACAACCTTCACTACTTTGGATCAACCGCTCATTAATGCTAATTCATGGAGCACGAGTCCAAATTGAAGCTGGCTGTCGTCAGGTTCGTCTGCTCTCTGGCGTCGGCGCGTCTCCGGGGACCGGGCCACGGACTCACAGCCTCTACAATATTCTCTCACATCATATTAGTAAACTGAGCTGTTCTGCAACGGGACCTTCAATATTCCAATCAGGAGAGTAAGTCGTTGCCCTGACTAAGTCTCTGTGATCCATGGCGGCTCACATGCATGTGTAGTGTGGCTGATGCAGGATGGAGCCGGCGCTGGCAGATCTCCCTCTGATTTAAACCTGTGGTTATTACAGAGGCTACGTTTTCAAAAAGGAAACCGCTTTTGTTTTCACTCAAGCCGTCGCTCGCTTGATTATTGCATGAATCTTATTGGCGCAGTCGATAGACGGTGGGTGTTGATAATCCTGTCGAAGCCTCTGCCAGTAACACGGAGAATAAATAGAGGATGAAAGTTCCAGACTGTACAGCTGCGCGAGCATATTCATTGCACTGTATGGATTGAGAACTGGTGCAGTGTCACTGTGTGGCCAATAAAACTGGAAATGGAAAGGCCTCCACTGGCGCCACATTCATCACCATGGATTTTTTCTGCTCCCGAGAGGCCGGGCAGAAATTATCTCCCTAAATAGTCTCATATCATGTGTCCATTTTATTTTCTTCTTACTCATTACAATCAAAAAGCAGTTTGCTCTGTGAACTGCGTCTGCAGAGGACGCGGCGTAAAAGCCTCCCTCAGCGTTTCTAAGGAAGACACAGCATCTCATGCCTCCTCCTCTAATGGGCACAATGAATAGATCACTTTGAATTATGCTGCAATTCAAGGACTTCTATTACATTTTGGCATCAATGTGCTTAAGTGCTTTAATTTTTCAGATCTGAAATTTGAAGGACTGGTGAAAACAGACATTCACGTCTAGATAATCTATGATGAGGTTTTAAGAAAACACAAGACAAAGATCTTCATGAGAGTATTTTGACTCTTTGACACCAACACTGTGCAGACGCGGCTTGTGTCTGTGCCTGGTGTCTGCGCCCGCTACAATCCAATAGTTATCGATAAGAGGAGACAAAGAGGCTTCACCTCCAGGTAAAATACGAGGTGTAAAAGTCTCTGCAGAGACGCAGTCACTCAATTTACCCACAGACGCAGACGCGTCCCCGCTTCTCTTCAGCCTCCAGTCGCACGGACCAAAACCAGCCTGTTCGTTGATCACAGGAAGTGAAGGCAGTGTGTGAAAAGCAGCACGGCTCTGACGGATAATTAATCAACAGGTTTCGTGTGCATGAAGACGAAACTCCTCGTGTTTACGCTATGCAGTGACTATTAACTGTATGGAGACAATTAAAAACAGCACCAAAATGAAAGAAACTAATTTCTACATAGATTCAAAAGGAGCGGCAGCCAGAGTCTCAGACACGAGTCAGTGGGTTGGTTTGTTACGCGCTGAGGACACGGGTGGGGTTTAACTCGGCTGCAGGTTTCTCCTCAGACGCGTTGGGTGCATTTGGACGCGGGAAGGAGCTGCGCTGTCACGTTCCGCCTCATTTAGCGCCTGATAAATTCATCAGGCCTCGGATGCGTACAGCGGTTAGCTGTTTCTTGAATGCCTCCTTCGCATTCATTAGCCCAGTGAATTAGCAGCTGCATCGCCTCCGTCACGTACACGCTGAATGCCAGCGCCGCTCGAGCACGTTCAGGTGCTTCAGATGAGCAATAATTAGTTGTGGAGTGTGTGCCTGCTGAGCTACCTTCAAGCATGAAATCCTGGGCAAACTCGTGTGTGCGGTGCTCGATTGGAGCTCATAGAGATGAATGTGCAAAGCAGCATCTCCACCTGCTGCGAGGGAATCACTGGAATCGCAGTGATTCCTCCCTCAGAACCGTGGTGGGGAGCAGCAGCGCGGCCTTTTCCAGCCAGAACCAGGCTGAACGTCCGCTCCCACAGCACGGAGACGCGTGAAAAATACACGCTGCTGCTTTTAATCACACGCGAGTGCAGAGCGTGACCTCAGCAGACGCAGCGGAACCAGGTCCAAACAACTTCACAGCAGAACATGAAGGTTCCACAGACGCACCTCCATCAGAGCTTCAATGAATCTATCTGATGCAAACATGAAGCCATGCAGCTGTGCTGATATTCTATTAGTTGTTCTATCTCCAGGTCCAAATCGGCCCCTGATGAGCTCAGTTTATATTTCCATAGTTCGCTGTTTCAGTCCACCTTAGACTGGAACGTTTAACAGATTTATTCTGTTTCATCTCATTTGTGACGACTCTGCAGCAGTTTTAATCTCAGCGGGAGCGTTTTAACATGTTACTGTGTGTTTAGGAGCACAGATAATAGTCCTGAGTGTAGATTTTTTCCCGGCCTTTGTTGTGCGCCGTTGCCATGGTTACAGGTAAAAGCTCTGTTTACCTGTTCACACACGGCGGACATGTTGGTCCACTGTGCTGCAACACGAGCGTGTGGATGTGCTCATTAGATGCAGTTGTCACCTGTAAAGTGTTGGAGCGGAGCTGCTGGTTCTCCTGCAGCATCCGTCCCAGAAGCCACGCGCTCCTTCATGGAGCAACAGCACAGACTCACCGGCGACGCGTGCCCATCGCAGCACCAACGCGTCCATCGCTAACACGGGACTCTTTGTTCTCAACCCGGTGCAGGTCATCGGCCGTCACTAAACTCCTGCCTGGCCTCTGACACACTGGACCAAAATGGCGGCTGCTGTAAGTGTGCAGACGCATCGATTCTTCCCACATGAAGCACAAACAGAGTTTGTTCCTCAGAACGAGTCCCTGGACGCTGGAAACGCTGCTGTTTGCAGCCGTGACAGCTGTTTGCATCGTTTCCCACTCAGCTGCTCCGGTCTCTGCTAGCGGCCGCTAACACGCGTTCTTTTGGTTTCCTGACTAAATCTTGGCATGATCGCACGCTTCCAATGACGTTGGTGCTATTCGCAGCACGTTCCTGGACCTGCTCAGATTATTCACGCTGTTTTCTTAATTTGTGGTTTAAATGCTGAACTTAACCTTTATTGTGTCCACTCACAGCAAAACTCACGCCAACGCTGGGCCGCGCCACGTGAAGCCATCGTAACATTAAATGACTGGACGCATCAGAAACGGGACGCGCGACGCCAGCGGTTCCTGCAGACTGTCACCTACGCCGTGATATTTAATAATTTATGGTGCTTGACCTTCATCGAGTCGATCGATGGAAGATGTTATTATGGAATCAGAAGATTTATTAGCAATTAACATTATGGCCATTATTCACTTACATTTGTCATCTTTTGCAGTATTGAGTTGTTTTGTGTCCTTTGTATAATTTCCCCGTTGGTTTAGTATTGAATGTGAACTTGTGTGCAGCCGTTCAAGGTGATGGAGGACATTGATCTGATACCTGTGCTTCTCTGATGGGATAATGGAGGATACCCTGTGTGTGGAGCGAGGAGGAGTTTCCCCAGGTACCGGATGAAGGTCAACTATGGCAAATTAATAAATACCACGGCCTGAGCCCGACGCCATGCAAAGGTCCTCCATGTTGTCGCTGCAAAAGACGCCTGACGTTGAGGCGAACAGACAAACGGGTGCGAGTGAAGGAGCTGCGAGGCCGAACTCATGCCTCCTCATACGAGGACGCGTACGCGTTGATCATTCACCTCCTGGCTGCGCTCCCATGCGTTTAGCCACACTGGCACCGGGCTGAATGACGGATGATGACTAACAATGCGCTCGTCCTCGCCGTCTCTGAGGCGAGCGCGGACGCGACGGGCGCCACAGCGCGTGACGAAGCTTCTCCGGCCCCTTGCTTCTCGCTGGTAAATACGAGAGCGGCGCGTTGACCTCCAGGAGCATCTCACCATCTCACCCGCACAGAGCGCGTCAGGCCTGATCACAGCACACGTCTGAGAAGCACAGCACTGTCATGAATGAGTAATGCAGCTGTCAGTTTAGCTCAGTTCCTCACCTTAACATAAAGTGCCTGAACACAAGCCCGGTGTCACACTCGCCCTCGGAGAGCAAAGACAAACAGATTAAGTGATGTCATGCCTCTGGTGTATTGATTTAGCGCCTTTACGTCGCTACATGGCTGCACGGAGCGAAGGCAGATTCCACCGGCCTATTATTTACCCTGCACCGCACACGACGACGCCACTGTTTGTAGTGGAGCTAGAAATGAAGACGCTCCACGAAAGGTCAAGAGCACCGAAACCACTGAACACACAGGAAGTACATGTATGGAGTGAAGCCGCATCCACACACGTGCAGGAAAATCAAATGTCCGATTTAAAGCTTGCAGGAATCTGCACTTTTCATGAAAGGAAACTAATTTGACTTTACAACTTGAGCGGCAACGTTTTCCTCCTGGGAGAAGCGACGCCGACGAGTGGGACGAGAAGCCCGATATTAATGAGACCCGAGCGCAACAGCGACGCACAGATCCCCGTCTCCCACTCGGCTCCGTGGTGAAAGGGCCGCGGCAGCGAGTGGGTTCAGCAGCGACGCAGCGCTCGTGCTTCAGTCGCGCGTCTTCATCCTATCAGCAAAACCAGCTTTGGTGCAAGTTTACTTCAGCAGGTGAATCCGATGAAACACAGATCAGACGCATGACATTTGCTGTAGAATCAACAATTAAAGCCCACTCAGCTGCGCCTCCCACCAGAACCGAGCCAAGTCAATAAAGCCTACAGGGATGAAGGTCGTAGAACCTTCATGTTTGTTTATTCAGATCATTAGTGACGCGTGTCTAACGTGAGCGTTAGCTTCAGTAGCTCGTGGTTCCACGGATCACAAACTTCCTGCACAACGAGCACGTCCTCGTAGAACTCTACATAATAGGCCCCACTGTAGAATTATAGATTAACAAAGTGTTTAAATGTAACTAATCCAATAGTACTGACTGTAGTTCAGAGCCTCGGGTCCAAATGCTTCCACATCCCAGAAGCCTGGAAGCAGTGACTGTCATTTCTGCCTCAATAACGACTGATGGACGTTACAGTCACACGCACGAAGCCGCACAGCTGCACGTTTTGACTGAAAAGCCGTGCGGAGAAGCACTGTGCCTCGCGCACAGCCTCCGGGAGGCTGCGTGGATTTCCACGTAGGAGTGGACCAATAACACCGCGAGCCGTCTGCGCCGCACAGCCGCGGCCAGTCAGCACTTTGTGCTCGAGCCCCGCACATCAGCAAAACATGCCCGAGGACCCGCTCCTAGAAACGCTCACACGGAGCTTTGAGCGACAAATAACCGCGGGCTGCGGCAGCGCGAGCGCAGCGGCTCTCCGTCCGTGTCCGCGCGCCGCGGCTCCGGCGCCAACGACGGGAGGCGAACCTGTTTGCGTGACCTTCATCGCGCGCGCACTCACGGGGAAACTTCTGCGCCACACTGACACAAAGGAGCTCGCGCCGAAACGCACGCGGCTCAGGTAAACTTGACGTGACCGACGGCGCCGCCGCCCGAGGACGCACCGGGCGCCGGCGCGAGTCCACGCACGAGCCACGGCGGCTCACAGGTGAGCGGAGGTGCGGTACTCACGGTGCGTGGCGGCGGACGCTCCGCTAAACACGGTCCAGGTACACAGGGCGACCATACGCAGCGGCAGCGCGAGCATTTTCCAGCCGGGTGAGGTTATCCGAGAGTCCGCAGAGAGAGAGAGAGAGACGGGGGAAGTGAGGTGAGTCCTCCTCGCTCCTCCAGCACGGAGGGATAGAAGGAGGTGATGTGATGTGAGGAGCCAGCCGCTCCCACGACGACACTCCCTCACTGTGCGGCTGAGCCCACCCCCTCCGCCTCAGTCTTTAGAGGAGGGACAGGCGCATTGTGATGCCCGAGCCCAGCGTTATGAAAGCGCAGAATGGCGCACATCCACGGGAGGAAGTTCAGCACAGGGGAGCGTTTGCGTCTTAATCACTCATTTGTCTCAACGGACGCGGACGTTTTTTGCGGACTATAATTCTGCCCGTGACACTTGGCGGTGACTCGGTAGTTTGCCCGTGACGTCATCGCCAGGGGCGCGGCCGTGCGCGGCCAGCGAAGCCTAGAGCAAGTACAAGGCGCACAGGTGTTACGAAGCCACGCCCACTGCGAACTACGTCACGTCGTCTGGGCTAAATTCTAAAAAGACGCGTGATTTACCTGTTTTCAGCCAAAGTTGGGGACGTTTCCACAACACGCGTGTAAATTTACTTTCAGGAACAAACTTTATGGTAAAACTGAGGGGTCCAATGTCCATCACAGCCGTGTTTATCCTAGTGTGAGTGAATAAACCAGACTCTTTCATGAACACGCTGAACCGAGGCTCAGATCGTAGTTTGCCACCAAACTGTTCCTGCAGCCTGATAATGAATTCAGTGTCTCCACAACAACAGGGCTCTTGTTTGTGCTGGGATCAGTGTGAAGCATATGTTTGGAGTGAGCTTTGTCATCCTGTCATGTTTGGTGCAAAGCGCTGAGACTCGGCAGCGTCTCATCCACAACTCGTTTTATTGGCCTGATTTAAATACAGAGCTGATTTTGCACAAGATTTATTATAAAGCCTGACGTGCAGCGTGTTGGTGGCTCAGCGCTAACAGCACACGTGGATCCGACCTTCTGCTCCAGGACCAACCAACCCGACCCATTAACCAGTGGGGCTCACGTCTGTATTATAGGTTTATTAACAGTGCTATTAGTTGTGCCAAGGTGGGTTTCCAGTGTTGTCTCTCCTGAGCCTGGTTCTGTTTCAGGTTTCCGTGTTCTGGTGCTGATCGGGGACAATTGTCTGGCTTTCTGTAAAACTCTGGTCTGTAGCGTCATTTAAGTGCCCTCAGACGACCTTTGTGTGAATTGGAGCTGTAGACATAAACTGAGCTGGACTGAATTAAACAGCGGCGGTCGTGAGATGAGGTGAGACACGACTGTGATAAAAGCGGAGCAGCGACGAGTTCGTGACATTACAAAGTCACCGCTTCAAATCCCAGACGGACAGGATTTAAAACTGGACCAGACGGGTGAGGAAGCGAGGCCCGGCGCCGGAGGATTAATGCCGAACCCCACCGGGGCGGGTCAGACTGGTGGTACTGGGCGGCTCCCAGTGAGGAGGAAGGCGACGCCCACACAGCGAAGGCTGCAGCTTCAGCCTCGTGACGCCTGGAGCCTCGCGCCCAGCGCGCGGTTCTGCTGCAGGCTGCACATCCGGCCGAAGCGGGCCGAGCGCTGCTTCACAGGGCGGGTCAGAGCTCAGCAGTCCAACACGGGAGCGGAGACGCGTTCCCCCGCGGTCCCGCTCTCTCCTGGTGTCAGAAGGGTCGGTCTCGGCCGTTTCCCAGGACTGGGCTCCATTTTGCCGCAGTGATCACAAAGGCGGCTCTGTGCCGGTCCCGTCAGAACCGGGCCAGCCCGCGTTGCCAGGGCATGGAGCGACAGCGCTCTGTGGCCGCGCCGCCGCCCCCTGAGGCCCCTCAGCCTTTTCTGCGCCGTCCTCGCCGCTCACCGCCGTCCAGGCTTCCTGTGGGTCGGTGCTGCAGGTGTCCCAGACCGGCGCCGGCTTCTCCTCGCTGCAGCCATCTGCTGCGAGGAGGGGCTGCTCGCACGGCCAGCTGGTGCAAGCAGCGTCTTTGCATCTTTGGAAACATGTAATAATAAAACACCCACGGTTACTTTTCAGTGGGACGTTTCACTACGACCGCAGAACATTTGCTTTGATTGATTCATTAGTACCATTATTTATGTGGTTCTGATGAATCACAGGTCACGCTCTGTGACCTGCCCCAAAGCGCAGCCACACAACAGCAGCTTAGATTTGTCTTATTTAACTTTTGCACAGAGTTTGAATCTGAAATAATTGATTACTTAGCAGCATTTGCCACACAGTTAACTATAGGACATTACAATGTACTGGCCACTTTATTAGGTACCTGTACCAGCTCTGCCCCTAATGCTGTTTTTCACCTCCTAATTTAAGTCCACATACTTGAAAATGCATCAGTCAACCAATGAAAGCAGACCTGCTCCTTTAAAGGTGTCATATTTTCTAGTCTTATGGGTAAGAGCTGGATAAAAGTCCCGATAGAAAGGACTTGCCTTTCATTTGGTGAATGAATGTGGAACCAGCGTCTCAGCACCTCGTGCCTCTTTCTGCACAGTGAAGGTCGACCATTAAAACGCGTTGTGAAAGGATTCATCTGATGTTGGCAGACATTTGCATAACTAATAACACTACTGGCGCTCACACAAGGAACCAGGCAACACAGACAATGACTTGAAGCCAAATAGAAATGATAAACTGTTTCATTACGCTAATAAACATATATTATTCATGGCTGTGTATACGACGCTACATCATCCATAACATTAGGGTCCAGTGAAACGGAGCAAAAGCCGCTCCACCATGAAAAGCCCAGAAACAGAGCAAACGGAGGGAGGCAGGTTTAGAAGAAGCTCGGTACAGTGTTTGTGTTGTTCTGCTCATGTTCCCTCAGGCTCTGACACATATTGCTGCTTCCCTGCCAGTGTCAGTTTATTCCCCAAGTAAATGTTGGGTTTTACTTTGCTTCAGTGTATGTGGTATTTCATATTTTATGATAAAAGAGAAAGTTCATGACCAAAGGAAGCAATAAGAATAGTTTACTCCTGAATGGATAATGAGAAGCAGAAGAAAACATCTTAATGTAGTAATAACGCCTTTGACATGACAACGACCAGTACATTGGATATGATGCACTCTAATTAAATGTTTAATGTAATCACTGCTTGGGAGCATTTATTTGAACTGACCAGAGCAGGAAACAGGAGGAAGCAGCCACAGGAAGTGGCTTTAGCCAAAGACGGGGAACCGTGAAGAACACGGGCAGGTTCTCCTCTGTGGGTTGATGGGAACAGATGAGTGGTGGGAGAAGCGGGACCCATTATACACAGTACTACAGTGATATTCACAGTACCGCATCATACGCCTGATGACGGTCCCGTCTCCACTCACCTCTGAGCGACAGCGTCCGGTTGGTGCCGGATGTCGTCCACTGCCTGTGGGACGGTGACAGAGCCCATGTTGGCAGCGCTGAGGCTGTGGTGAGATGATACACATGGGCCAGTTACCAGATCCACCCTGGCTTTAAACACAGGTGGAGGAGGTGGAGGAGGTACATGTAATGAGGAGCGGCGCTGCGCTGGCGCTTTCATCTCATGTGAGTTGGTGGAAGCAGTCGGCCTCTGTTTACAACCCGCTCTGCCGCCTGCAAAGACCGGGAATTATTATTTATTGTGCAATATGTTGAATTTATGTGCATCTGTCTGCGTGTTACTGAACTGGGCCTTGTTACCAGTTGGCTGCACTCGTGCTGAATTCCAGCAACATTAGTAATTCTACCACAGAGTGCAACAAAAAACTTCAGGATGAGTCTAAGCAACTTTGGAAAACTCTAAACTGCACTGAGCTGAGCTCAGCAATAACAGGCCGCCTTATAAATGTAATATTGCAGCCTTGTACCACAGTAATGCGAGATAGTTTGCTGCTCCAGACTCAGACTCACGTCAGCGACGCGTTGCTGCTCCTGCTTTGTTCACCTTCTAAATGCTGAGATGAATCCAATGTCATCATTTGATCCAGAGTGAAGCAGCTTTTAGCCTGATGTCGTTAGTTATTGCACTTTACACCTTAAAATGACATTTGTTGTGATTTAGCACCAAATAAATATACTGAATTAATAAATCCCTTCAGTATCAAATCCAGGTAATAATGTTTTTGCTGAGCAGAAAACAGGACGTTGATCAGAGTAGATTGATCACACGTTCATCTCATGTTCTACTCCAACGTGGCATTTCTGCTACTTGTAAAGTGTGATCTGTAGGTTTAAAAGAGTTTCTCTCCAAGAAACAAATTATGACAGCAGTTTAATTTATAGCTAATATTTTTTGTATTGTACCAAGAGAATCAAGAACGTCTTCACAACCAGAGGAGTCTTTTGTCGTATAGTCTTAGCTGCACGTCTGCTCAGCGTGGAGATAAAATAGTCCCTGTTGTCTGTGATTTAATTAAAAGTGAAACAAAATAAGTTGGAAAACAAACGGTCTGTTGCAGGTTTTAAAAGCAAGCTCCTGCTGCAGCAGCACACCGATGAGCAACACTTCCTTCCACCTGCATAAAGGTTTTATTAGCGACACGTTTTATTATTGCAGAAGCAGAGGGAAACTCAATACGCACGGTCCCCAACTATAATATGAGACTGACCTTCAATCACCCTTCAACCTCTGGAGAAATAAATCCGGCCCGAGAGCTGTAATGTTTCCTGTGTCTTCATGGAAGCTTTTCTGACCACATAATGCAAAACTAGCTCACACATTCAAAGAGCCTAAAATTCTACTCAGTGAAACAAATGTCCCTAAATGTCCCCTCCTCTGTGCCGAGTGTGGAGAGGCATGAATGGATCAAAGGCGCCGACCATGAGCGATCCCAGGCGGCGGCTGCAAACGGCCACCTTACATTGTCACCACTTCATTTTAATTGCACGGATTATGGAAGTCATTTCCTAAGCTAATGTTTTTTGTTTCATTGCCTTTCACATTCCTGCTCCATTGCTCTCTCAGAGCATTTCCTCACAATGAACAGCCAATTAAGTCCCTTCATGCTTTCATCGGAGACACGTGGCTCTTTTCTTTCACCCCCGGCAGAATGTTCTCATGGGGAATGTGGACGTGGTCATTGCAGGATGGAATCTACTGAGTACACATTAGCAGAACAATCTTTCATAACTCATAATTCATCTTTCATAGTTCCTCAATGAACTTAAAATAATTCCTTTGAACTGAACAATAGCCGCTATTTTGTCTGACTGGTCACATGTTTCATGGTATCTGCATTAATAGACGTTTTCCCGTCTTTTATTGTAACATGAAAACCCCCCGATTTTGTTCTGTGGTTGTGAAATTTGTGAAAAGGGGCACAGAAAACAGCCCGTGGAAGTCTGTCTCCAGGCTCGTCGTGGTTTTTCTGCACAAAAGCAGCGTTAGAACAAACTTATCAAACAATCGCACAAAGAGAGAAGCGACGCAAAATGGAGAGCAGCAGAATGGAATAAAAGACAGCCCACGACAGCGCGTCGGGACCACATAATGAAGATAGCATCAACAAATGAGGTCAAATGAGAAATAAAACCCTGCCCCATTCAGCAAAGCGTGAATTAGATTGGAGGCTCCAAACGTTTCTACATTCAGCTCAAAGACACATCAGCACCTGGTAATTATGAACTAACAAGCTGCATTTAAACTACTGTAAGATAACAGACCTGAGAAGCTAGTGTTTGAGCGTCTCCAGTCCAGAGTCCAGAGTCCGTTTCAGGATGTGATGGCAGCAGTTAAAGGCTGAACGACAGCGACGGTCACTGGACGCAGGAATGAATCAATGCACAGATGAGGCAGCAGCTGGAGGAGGAGCCCAGACAAGACTAACAGCTGCTTTAAGGATCTAAACTCCACAGTCTGGAGCTTAGGCAGATTCCTGTGTAAATGCTTTATGCACAGCAGAGAGCATATATTGATCCTCGTCATCTCGTCTCCATGTGAATCCATCTGCAACACGCTGCGACTCTATCGAGGGATGATTCAAACGCAGGAACATCAAAACCAACACAAAGCAGCTTATGCAACAACATGTGCTCAACGGCAGCAGAAGCCTCGGACTCGTCGCAGCACAGTTGCTGTTTATCAAGTGATGAGACAAAGCAACAGCAGCTGCAGCAGCTGTTGCACTGCGAGAAGGACACAGCAGAGCCTCCACCAGCCATTATCTACACAGCTCATCCTGGTAGAGGCTGAGGAGGCCGGTCCCGGCTGTCATCAGTGAAAGATGGTGGGACAATAGTATTCCAACAGGTCCAAGTGAAGGTTTGCTCTTAAGTGATTCAGGAGAGTCGCAGCAGCAGAAGCAGCAGATACAACAGATACGCTTCATATCATTTGATGTGAGGAACTGTACAGTACTGCTCAATGCTGGATGGTGGAGTCTCGTCAAGATCCACTGACACAATTCTGAAAAGGGAAATTCATTGTGGTCGATTAGTTGCCTAGCAACATGGCTTGATGAATGTGGAACTGGTTTTCCTGCCAGGTGGTTAATTCATAACAGAACTTCATTAAACGTATTAAAACTGCTAAAAGTGACGGGAAGGTAAAGCTGAGCCAATGAGCAGACAATGAGCAGACAGGGCGAGAAGCATGGGCTGAACCCATGCCGGAGCGTCGACCTCCCACTCTTCACACACCGGAGGCTTTTTTGAGTGACACTGTCGTAAAAGGACCGGCAGCCACTCAGACACAGCGCGTGACGCACGGATCGGCTCCGCTGTAAAGTAGTAACGGTCCGAATGCACAGCTCGGTAAAACGTCGGAAATGAAGAATGAAATTATGCGGAGAATGTGACACTTACATTTTTCATTCTCTGACAATAAAATACACCATTAGACCAATGTTCAGGCTGGACTGTGAGTGCAGGTCAGGTCCCCGACACCCAGCTGCCTCTTAACATCTGCACGGCCACATGTGTGACACGTGTGGGATTTACCAAACACACACTGTATTCACAGATCCTAAAAGTGGGGTTTGAGCCATAAATAACGTGCGATGGCGCTGCAGTCGGGAGCTCCCTTCCCGTTCGTCTCTCATTTCTTTGCTCATTAGCCTCCAGAGTCATATACAGACCTTTGTCCAGTGCTAGCCGACGTGTTTGAGGCTCGCACGCAGCAGAAGCAGCCACACAGCAGCTAATTACCCAGATCCACCTCACTAATTCACACCAAGACCATCATTCTCATGCCTGTTTTAACATTTGCAGAAAAAAGAAGCCACAAGAGGTAAATCTAGTTAATACGAATAAAATACTGTCATTTAAAAAGCATTTTCCAGTTCTGTGGGCTGGAATTAAAGCAGTTTCAGATACATGCGCCAATTCCATATCTCATAAGCAGCAGTGAACGCCTCTAACGGCCTGTGAGATAAGATCAGTTATTCTGCTGAGTAAAACCTGAATGAACACTATCACACTGTCCTAACTTCAGCTGGGGAACCAAAACACCTTGATGTGGAGTAAATGCAAAAGCCCTGAGTCAATCCTTTCATTTATATAATGACAGGCCTTTAATGGGCCAGTCGACGCTACAGAGGCTGATGGAGAAGCCCAACGACAGTGGAGAATGAGGGCAGAGGCTCAAACGAGTCAGATCCAGAGGAGACGGTGGCAGAGCTGCTTCCACTAACTCCGTCTGCTCCAGGTCTGCTCCACGTGACTCTGATTCACCTGGTCCTCATCCACAGCTCAGACAGAGGACACAGAGGAGCTGCAACACAAAAACTGCAGCTAAAAAAGCAGTGTCTGAGTGGGATCGAGCAGCATCGTTACTTCTACAGCCCTGTAGCAAAACTAATTATATGTTGTAAAGCAATGAGTGAACGCTCGGAATTAACTAAGCCTTGTTTTAGCTGTTGCTACATCCACAGACTCTGTATTGCCACACATTATACAACAGCCCCAGATCAGTATTCATGTTAAAACCTGTAGGTACTGGTGAGAAACAAATGAAACCTGGACGTTGGGAGTTTGGAGCAAAATGAGAAGTGAAGGATGAGAAGCCTCAGTGTGGTGTGTGTGCAGTCACACCCAGGCCACGACAACCCTGCCTCCACTTACAAATGGCTGCATTGACTCATGTGACCCTAATGACATACGACCTGCAAACGACCTTAATGACTCCTGAGTCTTTAACGACTTAACGTCTCACACAGTCAATTAGAGCCACAGAAGGCGTTTGCCTCAGAGGTGAAACATCTGCTCCTTGGGGATGAGACAACCTGCAGCCTTCACTTATTTACCTCCATCGTTGCCATTATCCAGCCTCCAGCGGGAATATTCATGTGCTGCTAATGGACCAGCATCCTGTAGAAAGGTGTCACTGAGGAGTCAGAGTAACCGCCGGAGCCGGGACTCATATTTCTACAGTCGGTGCACATTGACAATAACTGAAACTCAAGCGCGTTGTGGGTTTGTGCTTCACGTGTGTCCGTCCTGATTAAAAAGCCTTCATTCTGCGGGTGCTGAGAGGAGGCCCTCACTCATCATCTGTACAGGCAGCTGAGACGTGCTCGGACGAACACGTCCTCTCTGCTGTGATCTGACTGGAAGCTTGTCGGGTTGCGTAATCGCAACCGCCCCCTCATTTCGTCTGCATGAATAATCCTGCGTGTGAAACATCAAGAAGCATCAATTACTGGGTTGTTTGTGAAGCGGCGCCGTTTTGCTCCTTTCGATTGGATGGTGCAACAAACGCTGCCAGTGAGTGGCGTACGCGAGGAAGCTCCCGAGCAGCGCGGACACGTGAGCGCGGAGCGGCGCTGGAGCCGCGTCTGCAACGCGTGAGAAACGCAGAACCCTGTTCGCTGCTCCCGTCGTCGTCCTCCTCGTCTTAAGCTCAGGTTTGGACTCGACTCAGAATCAGCGTCTGTGAGAGGGTGTCTGCTTAATGTAACGCAGCAGTCAGCGCAGTCCTCGTGCAGCAGATGCTCCTCATCCCCAGTCATCGGTTCTAACCGTCTATTCCTCCCCTGCTGCCTCATAGAGGCCTTACACACAACACGCACTCAGTGAAAAGTCAGCAACGCCGCCACTGAAGCACACAACACGCA